>NC_040881.3:4437587-4590087 GCF_900634795.4 Betta splendens
GCAGTTTTGACTTTTAAAGGGGAACACTCTGAACTCCTCAACAGCAGAATGACATTGATTTTCACAAAAACACCACAAACCATGAAAAACAACAGCCCATCTCTATGTTCCGCAGACTCTCTTTTACTTTGTGACACTAAGTCCGTCTCCTTCAAGGGAACAAATATCAAGTTTTAGTCAAACAGGATGCAGCTTAATACACAGTCTGGGCTGTAGTGAGTTCTAATGGGATTCTATCTACAGTAAATATAAACTAAACATACTATAACTTTATTTGAAACAAACAAGCTTTATTATTTTCATTTTATTATTTGTGTATTTTAAAATCACAATTATGACAAATCATCACCATCATTATTAATTATTTACATTATAAATCATTATTTATTTATTTAAAACGTTTTCATTTAAAGGAGTAGAATTAAATGACCTGTAAAGGACATTTTTTGAGTTTAATTTATAGCTCAATTCATGACATACTGTTTTATTACTGAGCCCAAATAAATGAGTGCACAGAGCAGATGAAAACACAACATCATACAAAGAAAACTCCCCTTAGAACCTATGAAATATGAAATAACCACAATCTGCAGCTTCATTCTCACGCTTCAGTTTCAGTTCAGCTTCTGTGGCTGCGAGATGCTTTTGAATTCATTTGCATTGGTTCAGCCTTTATCTAAAATCTTTAGAAGCAATAAAAACTTTATTACATACCAAACACAAACACAAACGTTGTTTTGGGCTGAGCTGCAAAGTATTTGCAAATGAGGCGACGCAGCCGGTTTACTGTAGATAAGACACAATCCACTTTACTGCACATCGTGTGTTACTGCACCAGCGCCTCACACGCTGAACCACAAATCAAAGAAGGTCAATAACAAAAGCGACGATTTGATGCTTTTATGTCGCCCTGATGAAGTTGTGCACTTCACTGGCTTTTACTGGATCCCGCAGACATGTGTCACTCCGCACATATGTGGTGCATTAATGTGTGCGTTATCAGGACTCCGCTGGCCTGTCTGTCATCAGTATCCAGGCGCCTGTGTTGATTCTAGGGCTAAAGATCAATAGCAGCAATATGTCAGCTCTCAAGAGGCTGACAATGAATTACACACGCTTTTAGGCACACAAGCACATGGACACACACCAAACACACACACACCCACTCACCCAGCGTTGGGCTGATCTACCAGTGGATGCCTGGAGCAGATCAATAATCAATAAGGTGCAGCTTGTTTACACATTGTGATGCTTTTGACCTTATGCTTTTTTACAAACGTCTTTGAACTAAACATTCGGTTATATTTGTTAAAATATAGATTATGGATAGACACTGTCTTACAGCTGACTGGTGACCTGTATCTCCGTTAAAATAAAAATAATTCAGCTCATATTATTGTATTGTTTCAAATATATCTTCTATTTATCTCTTACAAATAAACCACAATTTATTTTAAGGGATACTTTCTATTTGAACATTGCTTCAGTCCCTGGAGACAGTTGATCATATTCATTAAGAAGTAAATATTTAATAGGACATACTGTATATCAAAGTCTATCTTACTAATTTATGACAGCTTTCACAGATTCATAGACAGACAGAAATAGATCATCAACATCTGCACCTGAGCTTAAGTGCTGCTGCTTCTTCCTATAGCCACTTAAAGAACTTTTATTTGATTCGATGATGACTTTATTAAAGGTGGGTGTTTTTGTAGCAAGTAGTGAGGGTTTGAGTCATTAATTCTCCATTTAACTTCTCATTATACAGTTTTGACCACAGCGTCATTTTGTGGTACATCAACAGCATCAACACTTTCATGCTCCAGCTGATTTTAATTCATGTTTTTGTCAAACGACACATAACTAATTTGTCATTGAGAACAGTTCCCGGTACGTTTCTGTTTGTGAAGCTGTAAATATCAAGTTATTAATGATGACTAATAATGAATCAGCAATAAGCCTGAGACTGTACATTAATGGTTACTGTGAAACAATATTGCCCTCATGGGGTGAAACTGCATAAAAACATCTGGGCATCTGGGCTGCAGATTCAGTGACTTTAAGAGAAATAGTCGTAGCAGGTTAGTTGTAGATTTATATAGAAACACTATTAAATGATTTTTACTGGTCAACTCAGCTATTCTCTCTTAAAGCATCACCGCCCTATTACCACATCAGCAAACTGTGTCTTTACTGTATTTAGTCATGCATATTGACACATCTGAATAGTACATCAATACCTCCCTCGGTCCTGTCACCCTGCATCTAAAGTAATAATCTTAACATGCTTATTTATTTTACAAAAAATGATGTTAACGTTACCACAGACAGACATATTAGTCTGTATTGAATCCATTTAAGGAGACATTATCAGCCAAGGGTGCATTAATAGCTTCCCTCAAGCTTTGCCAGAACCTGGGCATCAGGCCGTCGTCATCAGGCCACTCCAGGTAAGTTCTGGAGTTCATGACTCTCCGCAGTTTGCAGAACTTTTTGGGTATCGCGTTCTTGTCAATAGGCTCCAAAAGAATCAACACGACTGCATCGTCGTTGTGGTCGAACAGTCTGAAGTGGGTGTAGTCCGGCTCGTACTTGCACCACTCACTCCTGACAAAATGCTGAGAAAGCACGAAGAGCGTTTTATGACTCTCCTCGATGGCGCCCATGATGTTGTCCAGTATCCACCCCCCGGGGACAAAATCTCTCCTGTGGAGGCAGAGGCGGAGGCGCGGCTCGGACTGCTCCAGCTCCGGGATCAGGTGCGCTTCCACCCAAGCCGAGTCCATCTCGCTGTAGGACACGAAGACGTCGTACCGGAGCTGCGGCCTCGCGAACCGGGGCTTCCTCTGGGCTCTCACCCAGGCCCAGGTCATCCTCATGTACCACAGAACGCTCGAGGAGCAGACTCGCGGCCAGGACGGCCGAGCAGAGCAGCGCGCAGGCCGAAGCCATGTGACACTCAAACAGCGGCAGCCTCACGTCCGCTGCGCTCCGGCCCTGCATGATGTAGGGGGAGTCACAGGCGTACGAGCCCAACTCGTCTCCAATTCTGACTCCATGAGTGTTCACGTCGCGCGTCATGAACGCTACAAAGTCACAGGAGCAGACATAGGTGTTAGAAGCTGCCTTCAGGCTCCTGAGGCTCAGATAAGCATTGAGATTGTTGCTGCCAAACGTATGTATGTTGTTGTTTTGGATCAGAAGAGATGTGAGTCGAGGGTATAAGGTTCCATCAGGCAAACTGCTGATCTTGTTGTGAGAGACGTACAAGTCAGTGAGGAGAGGTAGTTCAATGTCGAACACGGTCAAGTCATTGTTGGACTAATCCAGGAGGCGCAAACTTCCCGGCAGACACGACGTCACCTTTGTTAAATGCGTCGATGACAGGTTCAAAAATCGCAGGCTCGGTGGCCAGAGACACGCGTCGCGCATGCGCTGAAAGGCGTTTGCGCTCATGTCGATGGTTTCCAGCGCCACCAGTTTGGAGAAGAGCTGGCTGTTGATGGTCAGCAGGAGGTTTCGGCTCACGTTGAGCGTCTGCAGACGCCGCAGGGCGCCGCTGCCGTCGCACATCATTTGTCTGAGGGCGAGATCGCTGAAAATGTTGTCGCTGAGATCCAGAAACTCCAGCTTTGAGAACATCGTGGCGGCGGCGCAGGGGACGGCGAAAAACATGGAGTTGATCAACGACACCCTCTTCACAGCCTTCATCATGGGCTCCATGAACACGAGGGCTGGAAATGAGTAGAACTTAGGAACCTTGATGCTTCTGAGAACCACCTCCGTCAGGTTCATATTAGGAACATACCAAACTCTGCTCAGACGGTGAATGAACGTGACCTCTTCAAGTGCCAGCAGAGACACGCGAGAGCCTGACAGCAGAAGAAGCAGCGCGTTGCAGGCATCAGGGTCATGGTGACATCTTTCAAAATAAGACCAGCAGTGATTTGACTGACAGCCACTTTGAGCAGGAACATCTGATGAATTGTGGTGATCTGCGTTTCAAATGAGCGTCAGCGTTGTGTTTGGATGCACAACGTCAGACAGTATGACCTCTACAAGCGCCTGGTTGCGGTCGAACAGGCTGTTCAAACCAAGAGTCACACGGCTAATTGGCCCAATTTGTCTAAAACTGCCTTCTCCATAGTCTGAAAGGTTCGTCCCATCAAAAAAGAAATCCTCAAGACCGTTAAGCCCTGAAAAGACTGTTGTTCCAACAGACTGAAGGTGATGTCCTCCAAAATATAAGCTTCTTAATTCCTTCAGTGGCTGGAACAGTTCGCTTTGTCCTAGCGTTTCATATTCGTTCCCCAGAAGATTTAAGCACCGAAGGGAAACAAGGTTCGTAAACCATGCGGGGGACAATGTACGCAGCTGGTTCATGGACAGGTCCAGGCTCTCCAGGTTAGACAACGGGACAAACGCCAGGTCTTGGGTCATTTCAATTCTGCTGTTACTCATGAGCAACGACTTTAAAGCACCAAAGGTAACAAAATCGTCATCCTCTAAGATCTGCAGGCTGTTGAATGAGATGTCCAGGACGGTGACGCTTGAAGGGGCGGCAGGGACGACCTTCAGGTTGTGTCCCGAGCAGTTACAAAACGTCTCATCACACACGAAACACTGTGGTCTGGAACCTGAGACGCTCAAATGCAGCAGCAGCAGAAGGACAGACGTGACAAACGGTTGGTTTGTCATCTGAAAAACAAACATGAAAGTCAACAATCCGGCCTTTTCTAAAATAAAATAAAACAGCCAATATTCACACACAATATGTAATAATCATGTTGAAATGTCTTAAAACAGAGGCTAATTTAAAGTTTTGTCTATATGTTTTAGATAAGAATACCAAAATCCTCGAGCTGAACTGACAGGTGGTAACAAGTGAAAATTGTATTTATAATTCTTGTCCATCTGACTGCACAGAAACAGATGAACCTCAGTTAACTGCAGTTAAAATGGTGGCTCAAAATTTGATTATGACATAAAATCAACAAAACATGAGTCAATATTATAAAAGTATCGGTGCATTTGCTTTAATTTCATGTTACATAAAACAGTGAAAGACAAAGCTGAAAAAAGGTGAAATACCTTAATGAGGCAGTTGTGCAAGCAGCTAAAACACCTCGTTCAGCAGAAGAATGGGAGAAATGTGTGTTCACGAATTTAGATGGTTTATGCATCATTTTGTTTGCAAATTTTTGTCTGGGGTCTCATACTGTTTGTTCTGTCACACAGGGAAGTTGTCAAATAGTAACGGTTTAGAGTTTCCTGACGAAGCTGAAAACTCAAGCAACAGGAAGGTTGCTGGATTGTTGGGTTTCACAGTTGAATTGAGAGCAGACAGAGCTAAACAGAATGTAGAACATGAGGTTGAAAACACCTGCAAGATTCAAATCCTTTGACATCACTGCACAGGAAGTGGAAGTTGGTGAACCAGCATCAGTTTTAGACTCAACCTGCGTACGTGTTTCATTACACTCATTTATGAATAAATGCACTGGTGACTGTCTTCGCTATAGAAAGTGTATATGGGTCAATTATAGAATTCAATAAAAGCCTGAGATGTTCAAGTACAAAACCTTTTTTTAATTTTCTAGGATCAAAACTGCAAAACATCTAGAAAAATATACAACAAATGCTTAACTTTTCACAACATTTAACATTTGAGAATGGGAACATAAAAGAAAAGGAATATTCACATTTTCCCCAATAATGATAAAACAACATTCATTTTTATATCCTTTCTTTTACATATCAATGTTTTATATTTTTGCAAATATTGTTAAGGTCTGCCATTTTGTTTGCTGGATCCTTTTAAACGTCTCCACAGTAGCCGGAGTCGTTGGAGAGCTGCGAGTTGGAGCTGCGGTTGGAGGAAGAGTTCCATATGTCCAGGTTCATGTGTGGGCCGAAGGGGTTGAAGCTGGAGTACTGGATGGGTCCACAGGGGCCCACCGGGTCCCGGGTGAAAGGGGAGTGGGGAGGGCTGATGGGCGACACGGGGGACATGGGGGCCGATCGTTCAGACTGGAAGTGGTTCGGGTAGTGCTCGCTCTGAGGGGTCCAGATGGATCCAAACAGGCTCGACATGGGGGAGAGGCTGCGGGTGCCAGAGAGGAATGCCTGTGGGCCACGAACAGAGGAAACACATGAACTCCTGCTTCATCGGTCACCGGTTTGTCTTTTGTAAGCTACTATACAGACGTGTCTAATGATTTTCCCCAGACTCTACACTTCACGGACTCTCTAACCTGTCAGGGCTCTGCTACTACTGAACGCTGGGCTGTCTGCTCCCTGCGGTGTTGAGCTGGCTGCTCGCTCTCCTCTTTTAAAGCTCATCTCTCCTTTTTAGCAAAAACCAAATGACCTGTGTCTAGTAAAGACTGCTAAGTTTCTCCCCATCAGCAGCAAAAAAAAAAAAAAGTAAGAAATTCTGTCTTCAGGTGCTATGGACATCTGGGGAGCTTTTCTGCAGGTCATAGTCTATTTCTGGTTTAATAAAGTTAAACGTAAAAGTAAACAGAAAACCCTTTAAACACACATTTCAGCTTTAGGCAATATTTGTAGGGCTTAATTAAGAAACATTGGAGCCTTGACTTTTACTGCATTTGCACTTGCCAGCAGAGCAAAACACAATCGTATAAGACTGCAGCGTGGTCTAAGATTTTGAAAAATGTATTTTACTGAGCAATCATGTAATGTAGCTTTGGAGAAGAGGATTCAATAAATGCCCTTTTCCAACAAATACATTTTAAATGTCATTACACAGCTTGGTGGTAATTGTTAAAGCCAGCATTTTAGGAATTAGCTGCAGAACCTTTAACATCTGGAACTAAACAGTGATTACATACGGAGCACACATCACTGGCTGAGATCAAGTACTGTGACGAGGCAGAGCAGCAAAACAAGAAGGCGAGAGAGGTTTTTAACCACACCTTCAGCAAGACAGGGTCTATTAAACCCCATATTGGTTCCTCATTTACATGAGAGTGAAAATAAACTGACTTCTCCTTTAACTACATGACCAAGATGGAACACTGTGGCTTTAGAGTCTGGGCTTCTGTGTGTTAGTGTGTGTAGTTTTATACAAAGTCTGGTTGTTCACTTGCATCACAGGTATTTGTTAATGCGAATAATGACATCTTTCATGAAACCCAGGCTATAATTTTATGTAAATCTAGTAATAAAACAAAGTTGTGTAGGACACTGCAATAAAATTAAACATTAACCAACTTACTGGATGACCCACTGTTTCTCTATATAGTCTATAACAGTTAAGGCGTCATGGAGACATTTTTTAACACCAGCAGTAATTTGATTGACAGGTGATCTGGGGGTCAATGAGCATCAGCGTTATGTTTCGATGCTCAGCATCCAATAATTTAATAATTTAAATTTAATTGTTTTTGTATGCAATAATAATTAGCAAGTTCTATTTGCCAGAAGGAATGTTCAAAAGTAAGCTGATTGTTCCATTATAATGATTTTATTAATCCATTCTGTGGCTTGTTCAGAAATAATAATTACTGGTTACTGACTATTATAAAAATTGTTCCCCTGGTCAGCACTTGGACAACGTGGTCCATTTTACTGTCTGGGTTTGGTGTTGAGTTGTCACCTTGTTGCCCACACAGGCTGCAGAGTCCCAGGTTGAAGGGCATTCCTGAGGTTGTTCCTCAGTCCAGCCGGCCTGACTGCTGTGTGTGTTCCGACTCTCCTGTCTGGGAAAACCCCTTGGAAATGTTCCATTACCTGCAAAGTCATTAGCCCCAAATTAAACACGGTGAGTTTGACTCATGCTAATGTTTAATTTTAAATTTGGTAGATTTGAATGTACCTATGACATGTTCTTCCCCACAGTAGGCGTACTGACTGCTGCAATGACTGTTGGCACTACTCCAAGAAAACCTGCAGAACAAAGAACATGTGATTCAACAGTTTCAGGGTCAGATAAAGCGATAACGCAGAGCTACTCAAACACAAAAACTGCAGCAGCGCCGTATAAGTAAATATTTAAACAAAACAAACTGTATTGGTTAACATATTCTGTTTCTCATGAGCAATAACACACTGTTTAATTATTAACAGTTTATTCATCTTACTTAAAAATGCAGCACCGTCAGTTTAAATCTAATGACAAAAACCTAAAGGAGTAAAAGTGTGTTATGTAATGTTTCTCACAAATCCAACATCATGTATAAATAACTAAAGCGCAGTTTTTATTGTTTTAGAATGGAACCATAATTTTTCTCCCATTTGTGAGGCCCATGATAGTGTAGGATAAAATGTAAACATAAACCTTCACTGTTCATGTTTCAATTGGTGTGTTTCGCCATATGGGGGCAGAAGATCCCCCAAAAGCTGAACATCATACCTCAAAAACTATTATAATGCAGAACCGATTCATTTATGTCTCATCTGGATAATATTGACTCCTAAAATATCTGTTATTATATAGAAAGTAGCTTTACACATTTTCTCTATATTTCACTGTTTTCAAGATCAGCATGCATTTAAGTGCAAATTGTTTCTTTCTAATTAATACTCATTGGTGAAGCTTAAACTACTGTACCCATTGTATGGCCTGGTTGTTGACTGAGGTATGTAGGGCAGCGCTTCGGTGGTGTTGTATCTGAACTCATTGGTGAGGGGGATGGATGGAGCCGACCACGTCTCTTCAGGAAAATACTGTCCTGTGAGGTCTTGAGCAACAACACAGAGAGGCATTTATTTTTAACTTAAGCTTTCCTTAAAACCGCATTTAACAAGAAGTGTGTCTGGCTTTACCCATGTTCCAGTCCACTCCTGCAGCTACAGCAGCAAAGCTTGGAGCAAGGTTTGGTGCTGTGGAATCTGGGCTTTGGCACATGTCTTTATGGTACAAGCTGCTCATGCTGAACAGGGCAAAGACAAATGTTACAGTTACAGATGTGTGTTAATTTGACATGTTACTTTCAAGAGCACTGATCACTTGGCTACTGTAAAAAGTAACAGACACAATGATGGCTAAAGTGAATAATATCTAATCTAAACTAACAACAGATTTAAATAACACTTCAAAGCAACCAATAATGAGTGAATGGATGAATGACCACTGAAACTTTTAGCTTGTTGTATCCAGATATACATATTTGCTGATGTACCTTAGAGCCTTGTAACTTGTATTCATTGTCTGGTAGCAGTCTCTCTCTACTGGGTAGCCGTACTGCGTGCATTCCCCTGAAAAAAAACATTACAAATTTCAAATGGAAACTCACCATTATATACTAAAACCTGTTACTACCTGTAACTACATATTACATCACAGAACAGCATTAGTACTTTTTCTAGATGAGGTAGGGCAAGCGTGCGTTCGAGCATTGTGGTCCTTCTCTCCCTCCATGCTGCTGGCACTGCTCCAGCTGCCCCAGCTCCCTCTGCTGGCCCTCACGCTTCCAGAAGAACTGCCAGAGTCTGAGCCCGACTCGCACACTCCACCACCACGATGTTCCATAGGACACTTTCTTCGAGGGCGGGCGGGACAAACGCCTGCTGGTGAAATTAATATCAACTGTTCACATCAACTGTTAAGTCACTGTAAGTGCAGATGAGAAGCTGAAAAAAAACCCACCGTTCTGTTTTAGGGTGTTCTCGACACTCTGTATAGGCTTTGGTGTTTCTGACTTGGAACTGTTGCAGCAGTGGTTCCTGTTGTGGGTGTCATTGAAGTTACGATCCCTTGTTTTCCAATCGGGTTCCTTCTCCCTCTCTGGTATCACTGTTACATTATGCTCAGGACCGCTACAGAAAAAAAAAATAAGACAATATAAAAAAGTGTTATTGTCAACAGTAGCATTTATCGTTTAATTAATTTAACTGTGCAGCAGTATCAAAATAATATTTATCAAGTCAAGTGTTTCCCACCTAGAGACATTTTCTGTCTTTCTGCGACTCCTCTTTCCCTTTGTATTTGCTGGTGCGGTGCCAGGCTCTGCGCTCTGCAGTTTCTTTTTCTGGCCTTTTTCTTCTAGCAGCTAGAAAGACAAGAATATAAAGTATTACTGGTTATGTATTCACAAAACCCCATGACCCTGTGTGCCTTAAATCAATAGGGAAGGAATGCAATTATTCTGATTAAGTGCTGCTGTGGTCATTCGAAGCACTGTCCTTACCTCCAGTTCAGAACTGTCCCTTTTTTCAATCTTCGCTGCATAGCTATCGGAGCAGCTCTTCTCTACAGGGCTGCACACCAACAGACCTGCCCTCAGTCCATTATTATCTGGGAAACCAGCAGGTATTTCCACAGGAAATATAACTTCAGCTGGAACTTTATCCTCTATAGGTCTGTGGGAGACTTCTTGAAAGTCAGAGGACATCTTCTTGTTCAGCTCACTGATGAACGACGGTTCATTGTTGTTGTTGCACACATCAGGATCTGGGGTTACAGGAGCGTCCCCTGTCAGGTCTTCATGCTCTTCATCCATTGCTGCACCACTAGGTGCTGCTGTGGATGAGCTAGGCTTGTACTTGGTGTAATAGAGTGAAACCTTGTGCTTCTTCTGTGGCTGAGATGGGGCAGTTGACAAGCCTTTCTTCGATGACTGAAGACGTGTGGCGCGGCTGTTTGCTAAAGCTGGAGAACCACGTCCCTTACCTTTGTCAGAAGTGTGACAGGTGTCCACATAGCTCTTACAACTTCCTTTTGGTTTACTGCACAAAAAAAACAAGAATACACAGTTTAACTGTTGCGTCACTAACCATTTAACACTGCAAAGAATATACACTGGACATATATAATACTGTAAACACATACTTTACTCCATTGGGAGTGATATTGTTGATGGAGCCATTATCCCGAGATATAACAAAGTTGTGGTTGCTCCTGATACTGGGTGAGGAGAATTCATGTAGAATATACTGAGCCTGACGAAAAGCCATCAGACACACGCCAAACAGGGAGAAGCTAAGAAGAAAACACATGCAAACATCATCACAATATACAAGACTCAACAAATATGGTAGTGATAAAAATTAAGATTATTTTATACTTTGATGTTGCTGCTTGTAGCTTATTTCTAAAGACACAAATGATTGTCAAACTTAAAACGATTCGTTATTTCACATGAAACAAAAAAAGTGAAATTCTGTAACTATTATTTAGACACTAACCATGTGAAGATGAGAGTAACCACCCAGAAAGATTCCTCCCAGCTGGGACCAGGAACCACTTGAGCACAGAGAGGCAACATGTGGTGTGGCAGCGTCACATTGAGGGTGAAAGGGAAGGAGGTGCCACGTGATGTCACCAGCGTGAGGTCTCGGATGACCCAGGAAGACGTGAAGTCTGGGGTGAACCTAAGGAAACAAGCACGCAATGACAACAATGAAGGGAGAACAGACCATGGCGATAAAAAGGACATTTCAAAATAATGCAAAAGGATGTAAAGAGGAAGTGATGCAATAGAAAATGAAACAACAGAAGTGAGAAGTGCCCGTTTCACTTTTTAAATGGCAGCAGTACACAGCAACAGTTAATTCTAAATAACTGCACTCACGCTATGGTGATCTCAGAGGAGGTGTTGTGATTGAGGCTGAAGGAGCGACACTGCAGCACCTCAAAGCCAAATCCGTGGCACTTATACCCATTGATATTCATCGACAGGACGGTCAGCGGGAGGTCGCCTGCATTCTCCACCTTGAAACTTTTTCTAATGGCAAAGAGTGGCTTGTTGGTGCGCAGACCTGGGAAAGCACAGAGATGCTGAGCCATTTCCAATGAGAGAACTTGCTTCTAATAGAGAAAGCTACTGCACAACAGTTATTTGTCCCACCATCACGACACTCCATTAGGGTTGACTGAGGAACATTGAAGCGCAGAGAGGCTCCCTGTCCAGGCAGTTTGCCTCCAACTCTTAGCAGCTCTTTGGCCCCGTGGCCCTGAACCATAACCATGTCAAACACTGTCAGGTTGTTCCTGAAATACAGTTAAGAACGGTTAGGCCTTCATTTCCTAAAGATTTGCACACAATTAAAAAACAAAGGGCAACGTATGCACTTTTACCTAATGATGAGAATGGTAGTGGTTGGCTTGTGTTCAGATGGACTAAAAACCACAGCAACCTCTCTAGCCTCCCAGGGCTGCAGCAGGAGACGCAGGACACCTTCTCCTCTAATGAGGCCAACAGTCTCACTTGCCTGGACACATATGACAGGTAACATAAGTAAGACTGACACTGCAACAGTGTCAACATTGTCCTTTATTGAATCAGTAATGTTAGCTGAAAAATACATGCCATTGGTCACAAAGCACTTATAGACAGGAGGCTTTTTATGAATTACCTTGAGAGGTGAAGGCAACAGGGAAAATGCTGTAGTGCTAATGTTGACAGAGAGAGGGCTGATATTAAACCTGCCAATCAAAACAAAGAAATACTGTTACAAAGTGGGAAGATTTGCTCAGGCATTGGTGAAAAACTAGAAGCAAAACTGGGATATGAGACATTTGCTGCCCATTGCCTACCATTTGGTCAGGAGGTCCAGAGCCTCCAGGGGGGCAGGGTATCGGGAGAGGATTTGAATTTCCACAGAAATTACTGAAGATGAAGGATTCTTCAGTACAAATGTTTTCACCTTTGCCAAAGAGACATGTTCCATTAAACACAAGTTCTAGGCATCTTCCTTAAAAATAAAAACATTACTAACATACTAAAAAGGCTTCCTACCTTGCTCTCATTGACATGTGTGGCACCAAAATCCAGAGAGGATGACATCTCTACAGGGAGTCTGGGCCATCTGACAGAACCAAAATGATTCTCTATTAATCAAGCATTGTCATGACCAGCTTCAAGGGTATAAGGCAAGTGAAGGGAGGCAGCGTGACTGACCTGCAAGAAAGTTTGTCTTTGCGGTTCTGCCATCGAGAGCAGAGTTCAGCAGAAAGCTTGCTATCTACGGCCCAGGATGAGGGGGAAAAGTCTGGGAGGAGAGAGCGCTGCCATTCTGAGCGACCTGAATAGATAAGAAAAAGGGAAACAACAAACAATAAACAGAATCATATTGTGAACTGTTCTCCTACAATGATTATCACTTGCTATGTCTTACCTTTTTCAGACAATCTGAGAGGGCAAGGCTGCCCACATTCTTGCTCTGCTGTAAACACTACTTCCCCCTGCTAAAATGAACACACCGTCAATTACATCTCCTGTATTCTAACTTTAAATCTATACACTACACTAGAGATTCTCCTTACCTTGGAAGAAGAAGAAGAAAGTTCAAAGTGTAGGGGAATGCGCAGAGCAGAGCCCAGGCTAGTTTTCAGAATAAGGGTGTACAGCTTGTTGACAGGCAGAGCTCCGCTGAGCACTTTAAGGGACAGGATCCGCCAACAGCCCTGGGGAACTGTCAGTGGGCCACTGAAGTTCATTACCTGACACAGCAAATATTAATAGCAAACTATTAGTCCTTGTTAACCACATTATTCTGATAACTACCTCAGATGTAAGTGTTTGTGTGTTAGGGTTAGCATTCATTGCTTCCCATCATGACAGTAGAAGAGCATACCTTCATTACTCCCTGCAGCTTCTGAGGAAGACTGACATTAAACACAGTGAGAGGCAAGTGCAGGCTGTTCGTCAGCCACAGGTCCACCTGGTTGCCTTCTCTTTGTTTCATCTGCACCAGGTTGGACAAATCTCCAGTGGTCCATCTGAAGAAGCAAGAAAAATGACACCATGACGAATCAAATGACACCACAATACTCAAAATCACTAACAAAAGTTGTATATCCATCATGTGACAATGATTCATTACTGTGTAAAAAGTATGTTTGCTGACTTGGCAGTAGCACAAGTGTTCTGTTGCTACTAGTGAGCATCAGGTGGTTGCACAATCATCTCGCCCCATGCTTGTTTCGTTTATTTATGTTTTGGATGTTTAGCGTAGCGTCACTGTTCAAAAACTGGAAAAACCTGTGTGTTTTATTTAAGGTTTAGAGAGTCAAACTCTGAATGGGGCTTTTGACGGTTTTAATATTCAGTAAAAAATAAAACACACACACCCTAACCCGTTCATATAGTTATAATAATAAAACAGATTCATTAATTAATAAAACTTATAATATTAATATTTATAATAATAGTTTCATTAATCAATTACCAAAACAATCATTAGTTCCAGTCCAGTATATGTATATTCCATAAAGAAAATGACAGTCAGTCTTTTACTACAGATTGTTTAAAGATAATGTAAAAACCCTCCACATCACCTGTTTGTGATATGAAGACCAGGGAAGCTGTAGGTTGTCCTGTTTCCCCAAATCTTTAGGCTGATATGACTTGTGCATTTTCTCCCATGTCCTGGCACTGAATCTGTTAAGACAAAACAGTTTTTGTTCTAATCTTTACAAACATATTTGGGCCAAATGCTGTTGCACTCAGAAGAACATGAGGAAAGTACATACTGTAATGATGAATTGTTTGAATTGAAAAGCACCTTTACCTCTACAGGACAGGGTGGCCACTTCAGTGAAGTTTTTTGCTTCTGGTCTCAGAGAAACCTGATGAATGTCCAGGTTGACCTCAGCTTTTGACAGCACTTGCAAGTCCTGCAGGAAGTTGCAGTAAAACATCTTGTCAAAACACAAATAACGGTGCCAGAGAAAATGACAAGGCAGCACAAAAAATGCTCACCTTTACATAGAGGTCCTTGCTTCCAGAGTTTAAGATATATACTCCTATTTTGGGTTCCCCTGTAGTTAAATAAATACAAACAAATACAAACAAAACAGTGTCTAAGCACCAGATAACATGAAGGATGAATATGAAGTAAATCCCACAACATGATACAGTAGAATCTAACAAATGACCTTTGAACCAGTTTTGTTAAAAGAAGAACTTACACTTAGTTACAAGTTGCATACTTTTGGTTCATTATTGCAATTTAATAAAAATGGCCGCGAAAGCACTTAAAATAAATAAAATAATTCAGTTCACACTTCTGATGTGGGTGGAAAAGTCATTTAAACACCTCAATTGTGTGGTCCATCACTGACATGAACTTCATATTTATTTATGTTCATTCACACATTCATATTGAAACTATTTGTTTTCATCTTGCAGTGCTACGCGACAAAATTGCACCTCACAGCGACACCCACCTCCTGCGGCCTGTCCGGCGCTGGGGGCCACCAGCAGCACCAGAATGTGCTCAATAATGTAAGGCTTGAGCTTGTCCAAATCAGCAGGACGGTCCCCACGCGTCGACAGATTAATCTGCAAACTAAGACGCTGCTCACTATGGAGGCAGGACCCCTGGGACCAGACAGGAAAGCCATACCAGTCACACACCAAACAGAGAGTGGTAGGAAGCAAAAACAAGGAGCAGTTACAGTGAGGAACAAGAATACGAAAAGGTGTTGAAATATAATAAATGACTGGGCTGTTAAAGCAACAATGGAAAGAAAAAAAAACAACGCTGATATGCCTGGGTGAATCACAACAGGATGATGTGTAGATGCCCTTGCCTGCAGTTTTAAATCTAATCCTTTCAAAGTCACTTTCTGTTTGGCTCATTTAATCTGAGAGCAGATTCAACACTGACCAAGCTAGAGCACCTTTGTTAGCCAAGTCTCATGAAGAAACTGAGAAGCAGGTCTTTACATAATCTGAGACTCACAACAGCACCACCTGTGCAACAAGACCAAAGTGTGATTTCAGCTTTTATCACAATGACACTATAGTGATGCTGTCTTGCATCATGTGTATTGCACCATGTGAGCCTTGGGAGGCGCACATCAATTAAAGAGTCTCGTGAGAAAGCAATTACAAGTCTGGCAAGAGATCTCACCCTCCTCAGGGGTTTGAGAGAATACAGAAGGCGCTTAGATGAAGAGGCCGGCTGTGTGTTAGACTAACCGGCCTTCTGCTTAGAGGAGTAGGGGTGAGCATTTAGAGAAGTGCAGCTCGATTTTTGCATAATAGGAACAAACTTTAAAAAAACAACAAAAAAACAAAAAACAAGCTAACCGCTATGTGCCAGCAGAGTCAGCATTAACATATGTATAAATACACCCGCTGTGCTCTCTCCATATATTAAAACAGACTTGGTGATTTTGATAATTCTGTCATATATGATAGGGATTTGGATACCAAACAGGTACCTGTGTGTTGAGCAAATTCTTCGGTAAGCTGCACTCCAGGAGCAGACCCAGTATAGTGATGTTGGAAGCATCTTCCTGCAGGAGAAACAACATTACATATAACACAATCAGGAACAATCTACGCAATGTTGATGGTTAAACTTTAGAAACTTTACGAAGAGCACAGTCAGTGAACACTTCCCAGTTTTCTGTGACAACAGCCCAGACATCATATTAGTTATAGTGTAACTAAGTCTTATAAATACTTTATTTAGTGATTCAAACTCCACAAAACCAATATGTTCTACATGTGGTCAATGGTCGTTAGGACTTTTCTGTACTAATTACTAGGAAAAAATTAAATGTCATAGCAATTATGTCTAAACCGGGATGAGTTTTTCTTTGCACCCAAATTGTTTTTGCATTTTGAGACGCCTATTGTTACATAAATATGAAAACATTAATTAAACCTGCAATTTTTTAAATTAAAACTTTTATTTTAGATCTATCATTATCAAATGTCCAACAACCAGACAAGACATTATCAGCTTTAAAAAATAAAATAAATAAAAAACATAAAATATTTAATTTAAAATGGTGGGAATTTAATACGTGTCATGTTTAACAATTCGAATTTGGAGGAAGAGTAGTAACTAACTAAGGCTGAAATAAGTGACAGTAATAGGTATACTGCATGCAAAGAATGTTTTAACCATACGTTGGGGAGTATGTTGAGTGGAGAAAAAGGCTGTATTCAGCATAAGCAGCCGTCTGGTTGATTGTGAGAGTCTGACTGCACTTGGCCAAGATGACATTTTGCAACTGCCACCACACTTCCTGTTGTGGAGGCGAGGACTACTTTCAGATAGTTTATTACACATTTTCACTGTTACAGTACTAGCTTGTTTTTTTAAAACTATGCAATCATTGATTTTTGTTTTTTAGCGGAAATAAATATTGGACAAACCGGATTTAAATTTTAATCACAAACTGTCTATGGTTACACTTTACAGGCCAAAATATAACAGAAGGTTCTGCACGATCATTCAGTAAGTTCTTGACAGCAACAGCTTGTCTGTCTGCATCACAAAGCCTGTGTGTGTTTGCAGCTGTCTGTTTATCAGCGAAGGCAAGAAGGAAGGAATCAGCTGTTTCCAATGATGAGCTATTACCCTTGTGGATAGTCTGCACAAAACCAATGGCCACATTCAAATACATACCTGAGTTTGGGTCAGCTTAATGCTCTGTATTTGAGGGAATATTAACAGACTATCCTTGTTTTGGACAGACTTTAATGAACCCTGGTAAACTCCCACACCAGACACCTGGAAAACAAGCGGTTAACACTTAAAAGAAGAGTCTCCACACCATGTGTATTATATTAAGCCCAGGAAGTCAACAAGCAAACAAAGGAGCACGGTCACTAGAGGGCCTGAAAATAACTTCAGGAGCTACTAGCTACATAGTTATAAAGTATTAAACAAAGAAAAATGTTGGGTTAATCACTAAAAAGGATGGAATGCCGAGATACAGCTGTTTTATTTTTTAGTTAAGTTAGTCAGTTGGGCTGTAAAACAGGGGTAATACTAGTAATACTACAGTTAACCCTACCACTCTAAAACACTACACAAAAAGCAATTGAACAAAAAGTGACTTAGACAACAGATAAATAAGAAAATACAATGACTAAAACATTTTCATTATGTAAAGGGAGTGCCACTGTTCGAGGTGGTGCGTGAGAATCTAAGTAGCTGCATGCCATGGTGTTTTTCTGTGCCATAGTGAAGAACTCAGAAAGCCCTGGGTGCACATTTAACAGTAGATGCACAAAACGTTTGTCACAATACATTATTCCAAGGCTTTTAGAGTAAATGTTATCTTTTGCTCTGCTCCCAGTGTGGACAAAGAGCCGAATTTTTACATGTACAGATAGATTCTGAAGCTGCCAAAGTGGTGGCAGAACCAGTAAGGGTAGAGAGAGCCTGGAGTGAACATAAGCTCAGATACACCAGCTTAAAGCATTTAAGTGTACGTTTAAAGCTGTCAGGTGAAAATGCACTTGACATGCAGCATATTAACACAACTGACCTGGTATGACAGTAGCCCGTGGGCTGATGTGTTTATAAATAATGTGTTTTCTAGATTGCCCTCCTCAGATGGGAGGAAAATTTGTTTAAAAGATGCCTTCCCTCTGGGTGGGATCACCTAAGACAGGAAAAAAACAAGATGCACAAATTATGTGGATACAATTTATTCTAAACATCATTAGTTGAGAATGAGGCACATGCGCGGACACTTACTCTTCTGTGAAAGGAAGGTATGTAAAAATGCCTGCTGGATGTAAACATTGACAGCAGTGTTACAGGAACTTCCTGGCTGGGGTTGTGTATATATATCGTTTCAGCTCTTGGTAGCCCCAGCGGCCTGCAAAGATAGACAGCAGCATCATAAATAATTGTGGTGTCTGGGCTTTGCCTCTACCGAGTTTTATATATAGTGTCATCAGCATGTGAAAACGCCGCCGTTTGCAGCATTTAAGCTATAAGTCAATGTTTAAAATCAGAGATCTGTAACTCTGAGGCAGAGTTTTAAAAGCTGGTATTTTGCAATCCTCAAATATGGGGAAGCTGCAGGAGAACGAGCTTTGTCAAAAGAAAAGCCCTGTTATCACATAAAACCACACAAAAACAGGACAAAGATTCATTCACTGGATTAAACCAATCGTCCTATAATTCAGGCTAACCTCAGTGCAATACAATACTATACTCAGCAATAAATGTTTATCTCTGAATTCTTTATGATTTAATTCACCTTGCATTTATTGGTCCCAAAGTCTGTGTCCTTTAATTGCATTGCAATAATGCATTGCTGTTAGTTGTGTTATTGTGCTCATAGAGCACATTTATTCTAATAGCAGTCACCAAAAAAAAAAAAAAAGAAAGATCAAGGACTTGAGGATGCTTGACATGCATTTTCGGTCATTAGAACTGAATTAGTTTGATGGAAGAGACCCTTTTTGCTAATCATTAGCATCTTCATTTCAAATCTTCCACCAAGCTTTAACCGAAGCATTTTTCATTTCCTGTTTGTCTGCGAGTCTTTGATTTTGCTTTCACTTACCATCTAAGACTTGGTTGAGTGTGCAGTGTTTCGGACTGTATGAGATTAAGTAACTGTAGGTTTTGACCAGCATTCACAAACAAATTTTTGGGCTGGAAATGGAGAAACATACTCTTCCTAACTACATTAAACACAGTCTGCAGTAAACATCCTCTATAAGATGTGCAATAGCAGCTTATGCCATGTTTAGTAAGTCAACATTATTATTGTGCATCCTTTGCTGGTTAACCCCCAGCCCCAGTGCGATTCCTCGCAGAACCATTCCACCTGGTGTGACATCACTATTTTTTTTAACTCTGGTAGATAAGTGGGAGGTGTTGTCCATGTGACTCACAATACAGATATAGCAAAATTGGGTACAAGGCATTTGTTCTTGTTTTGCCTTAAGGAATTGCACTTCTCAGTTCAAAATAAATACTATCTTTATTAGAACACATGATCTTAAAACAGACCGGAGAGTACTTACTGCATCCCAAACTCCAGCAGTGGAGGCTGAAAATGCAAGGGCCTCCCAATCTCCCTTGCATATGGAGAGGAGCTGGTGGAGAGAAGAACACAGGGTTACCACACGTACAATAAATGACCATCCCTCAAGATCAAACATGGGATTGAAAGCATTGAAAGCATTAAATTTACACACACCCCCAACCTATAAAAGCGTCTTTTTCCAGTTGACCATTTTACTAACTGGTAAGTGCTTCATAAATTCCTATTTTAACAAAAAAAACAACTGTATCTCTTAACTGTAAGAAAACAATGTAACAACTAACAACCAAAGAGGGGAGAAGAGTACTTCAGATCATGGAATACAATACATTCATTTATTATTCTAGTACTTGTAGATTACATGTTGTACTTTCTACCTCAATTACATTTCTGGACTAAAAAGAGGTAAAATATGTGTTATTGTGGACACAATATTATTGTGAAAAAAGCTAAGAGTTATTGGAGCGCTGCTGCGGAAGTCAAGGTGCAGGAAGTCAGATTGACATCAACTCAACAAGCTGCCACAGCATGCGGAGGGACTGACTGGGTACAGACCCATCAGCTTATTCAAGTATTTGTGGTTAATGTTAAACAGAGCAGTTCTTATCGCTGTAACAGTGTCCATGGTGTCCGAATAATACAGTTAATCCATGTGACTAACATTACAATGGGCCAATTCATTCCCACGACTCAAAGAGAAGAGCTGCAAAAAAACACAATCATAGTGTCTTCAAGTTCAAAGCCTCCTAAAGACCAAATGTTTGCATTCCCCTTTTTAGCTCTTCTCTAAACGGGGAAAGACAGGTGATATAAATTTTGTGGCAGTTTGAAAAACCACAAATGCACGATATGGGTGTACTATAAGGTTCCCATGTCCTCCTATAAGAACATGAAGAAGGATGCCATCTGCCTTGTCATATGTAACCCAGTATTGGCTAAATTGAAGAGAGCCTTCCCTCTAGTGCAGCACTGAGGTGTAGCCCAGGGGTTCTGTCCACTGCCATGGTACAAAAATAACAAGTTATGTTTGGTGCTATTTGATCCTCTGGATACAACCCAAACAAAGTCAATGTTAGCAGTGACCTCAACCACACTCCAGTAGAGGTTAGGACCAGGGGAGAGATTAGGTCAACTGCTGCTCACACATTTGTAAAGGACCGGTAAACTACAACAGCAGAGCCCCATGATATTGATAATTTACTAATGCCTCGTTGTAGCAAAGAGCAGTTTTGTGCTTCAGAGGCATTTGGAAATCATGACATTAAAAAAAGCAATGTTAAAGGTCCAGGAAAAGAGCCCTGACATAAAGCTGGCACAGGAAAAGTTATCATTAACCTCTCTATCTGCAGCCTGCGCTGCTCTTTAGACTGAGAGAGTGTTGTCAGGTCTGCCAAGTGGCTGATAACCCAGGCATGAGAGGCCTCACCGCCCAGAGCTGTGGAGGTCTGCAGGTCAAACACTGCTTCACAGCCTGCTTTGCATGTCACCTCCCTGCTTTTATAAAAAGATGTAGCACCACAAAGTCGCAATATAGCAAATGTTCAGTGGATGGATAGCAGATGAACCAGGGAGGCGAAGAGGCTGGTGTTGTTCATGCTCAAACACGTCATACAGAGAAGCCTTAAAAATGTGTGCTCGCAACAAACCCGACGTGTGTAATTACCACACTTTAACAAAAGGAAATAAATATTCAACAATAGCAAATAGAGCTTCAAAACTTATAACCATACTTAGACTGGGTTACTGAATCTTTGTTTGTGCATGTGTGTAAGAAAAGCTCCATTTTGCAGGCAGTTCATGTTTTGCTAGGTTGCACGTCTCTCCTTTGAGACATTAAACTGGCATGATACTGTCATGGCTGGTTATATTAGGTCAGCTCTGTGAAACAACTCATCAGCATAGAGTTACAAGCATCTACAAGAGCAGCTCGCAGTGCTGGACCCAACATGCTGGGATACAAATTTCAAGGTATGAACAGATAAGTGCTGGGAATGAGTGGCAAGCTGGCCTTTTTACATTACTAGCCGCCACACTAGCTTCAATTCTAAAATGTCTGTGACTAAAATGAAGTAAAATAAACAAGGTCCAACATTACTCTGATTGTTATTGTACAACCAACTGTTGACATTTTGCTGCAAAATAAATTATGAAGAATTTTCAGCAGCAACAAAAACATTGGGGAAAGAGACCTCCCCCTTTTTTTCCTTTCAAGGAGTTCTAAAATTAGTCAGGAATTTGGTTCTGTGCCTCTCTAACACATGACCCCAAACTCTCTCTGTCACACACGCCTTTACTCACCAGCATAAACAACATTGGCTGCACACAGAGGAAGGAGTTAAGGAAACACTCAGTCTTTATCCGCCTTGTCCTGCCAATATACAACGTCTCACCTTGTAAATATCGTTCAGACTTTCAGACTTTGTAACAGAAAGAATATGTTCGCATTCCATTGGAGCGCCTTTATTTCAATTACCAGTTCACGTTCTGTATCCAACCATTTTCTGGTGAGACATAGGTAGGCCCGTTTTCCTGTTCACAAAACTTACACCACAGATCCGCTTTCATTCTGTGTCTACTGTATAATTATAGTCTGCGCTGTACAAGAGGAACACTTTTGTATGATGCAATCAGTATGTTGGTTTGAGGTTTGTTGGTAATTATGTGGCTTGGTGGAAAGTCTCTGTTCCCAAGTGCCACTTGTGAACACTGAGCAGATTAAGAAAAAATGCTCACCTGTCATCTAGTGGAAGACTCTCTCCTCTGTGCTCCTTCTCCACCTGACAGTCAAAGAAAAAAAAATGTTAAAAAAATAAGAGACACATCTTGGTTTAGAAATACACAATATCAGGAGGTCTCCTTGTATGGGATGCTGCTTTCTAGCTACAATGACGACTTTTATTTTGTGAAGAGTCCGGTTTTAGTAGGCAGAAAATATGATTTAGCTGTAAATAAATCCAAAATGACCAAGCAGAGGACTGGAATAGTCTAGTGAAACTAAAATTGGCATTACATATTTTCCACCCAGACAGCAGGCATCAGTTTCTGTCAGCGCTGGCATGGTACACTGTGGTTCTCATGATAAAACAATACCGGTGCATGCAGAATTACTAAAGGAATAATTAAGGTGCTAAAACAAAAGTTGTCATAACTGATAATGAAGCAACAACCTGGTAAAAACCTTTTTTATTCATGATAATGACGATAATATTCATGATGCTTTAAAAATTCCACAATATGTCTTAATTAGTTATGTTAAACAGAGAGCAATAATAAAAAGTAGATGTCCCTCAGGCATAACTAAATATTTATTTAGCCAGTCTGCTGATGCACAATCATAAAAATGAACATTTGGTTGCAGTAGGTCCATCTACTGTTGTCTACAGGGTTCCTGTGGACTACAGAACATTAACCACACATTCTCTCACTGAAACAAACTGTGACAAATTAAATGTACAGAGTTAAAGAGTTTACTGCTATTAAGAGAACATTCACTAGTGCTTACATGACAGCTGCCTTTTTGGTGGTGCAATGGCGTGGCTGGGATCATACCCTGAATTGAACTGATAATGGTGTGTACACAACTCAGCAATTTCATCGTGAAAAAGGGTCGATGTGCACAGTTTTATCGTTGTGTAAAGACACGGTACAATGTGGCTTGTTAAGCAGTTAACTGAATTTGGACGGTCCTATCTAGACTGTGGTGGGCTATGTGCACCATTCATAGCCTTCACAGATTCAGTCAACAAATGGAGAACATGCAGTTTCCATAGGAACAGGGAGAGCCCTTCTGGCTACAGCATAGTACCATGATAACACAACAAAGCAACACCAGTGGAAGACGTGCAACAGTATGGCAGTGGTCAGTGCATCGTGCCCATGGATTATCATCTATTATGCATTTTATCGCCTGTTTCATCATCACATCATTAAAACTGTCCTAATTAAGCTCCAAATTCAGCCAAGCACCTTCTGTAAGGACAGTGCATCTTAACAACAGTGAAGAGCTTTGTGTCTGTTTGTCAACTAAACAAAGAATCCACGATGATTCTACTGAAGTATTGAAAGATTTAACCTCTGTGGTTACAGTGCATTAAGCAATTGCAGGCAACACCATAAATCAAAGAGCACAGCTGCTTTATGACAGTAACTCAATAACAAGATTTTTGTAGTGCTGCGATACGCTACCTAAATTTAAAGGCATTCCATTCTTTTTATTTGCTTGGATCTACGTTAGACGCTGCTATTTTAACTATACATTCAACATTTAACCTACCAATTTAATTAATAGCAATATCATCTTTTGGCCAGAAATGAATGCCACAATTATGGGCTGAAGATTGAAATGTGACATTAGATGCATTCTCCTTTTATTGTGCATTACATTAATTGCAGCACGTTTGAAGCTTAGCGTGTAAATGTCCTAAGTGAACGAGAGAAAACTGATTTTCCAGCTGATTAGGCTCCACTATCACAGAACACATGCCGCAGCGTGTTGCAGCAAGTGAGTCATTAAAACAAGAAGAATATTCTGACACAGCACCGCACCGTTTGCAAAGGATCAGGAAACATTAGAAATGACTAAAAGGATTTAAAACACTTGTGACACAGGTTGGTCAACAAATTATTAGGTTACTGAAAAGCCTGTTCCTAAGTCTAAAGCAAAACACAAAGCCATAGGAGAACAGATGCAATTACACAGTGTACATATGCACACAAAATCTGCTTAGTGATTACGTCTGATGTCTTGATTTAATTTTAGCTATGCATCACACCACATTACATTCAATCTACTGCATCACCACTTCAATGAGACAGCAGGAACATATGGCACAAAACCAGCTGACCACCAGCGGGTCCGGAGTGAAGAGGAGAAATGTTCAGGTCATGCTCTATTTCACAGAACCGATGTAACCGAGACAGTCACTCCATTCACTGCTGCTTATCTAAACAGGACACCTAACAATGTCAACATTTCTGCCATCTGCCAATTGGTGTGCAAGGTAGGGATGCGTGGAAAAACACCTCCAAAGCCCTTCCTCTCCAGATTTACCACATAACTTATTTGCTCATCTGTTTATCCAGCTAATGCCAAAAATGACCTTCAGGGTTTAATTAATGAATTAAACCACCCTGCGTTGTCTGTTCATTGTAGGAGCTGCAATGAGAAGCCTGCAGAGCGTGTTTTGGTAACTTTGGTTTGCAGAGGCAAAATTACCTACACCACCCACTTATGTGGTGTACAAGGGACTGCTGAAAACGCCACACCTCTCTCAGGTAACATGACAGTCAGCTGGGACCTCATGACAGGTTATCAGTAAACACTGAACTCCTGCTGTTTGTCCATAATTACATAATGGCCACACACACCCACTGGGACGCAGTTAAAAAAATGCAACTCAGACCCCAGGACAACTTAGAAAGCAATACATGCAAACCTAAGGTGACAGTCCTGCTAGCTTCCTCCTGACCTCCACAAAGAAGGAAGCACATGGCAGGTGGCTTCCTGCTCTATCTGCTTTATTGCAGATTTGTGTGGGTATTAGAACTATAAGTGTGGAACTTTGCACATAAACGACTAAAATGGCATCACTGAACTAGCTGCAGAGTGGAGCCAAACACAACGGGGCTGCACCAGCCGCACACGTGTTCATTCTTCTGGCATTTGTTGGCCTGTTGTTAGGTGGTGGATGTTTCTGCATGCTGTGTATTAGTAACCTTTAATCCTCCCCTCGTCCACACGAACACGCCCGCGGAAGGAAAAACGAGGGTTAACGTTACCTGCAGCGGGGCTAATGGGTCTGCATCCTCCGGCTGCCAGACCTCGACCACGCTGGTGGACATCTGACTCAGACCTTTGTGGGAGCAACAAATTGAATTAACGGGAGCAGCGACAGTCTGCTGGAAATGCACCACGTAGTGTTGAGAAGCCACGTTACGCCTGTATTATTAGCCATTACAACTGAATAAACTGAAACCAAGTGGAGAGGAGTCACTCGAACAAGTGAGGAAATGGGACCGTCTCGGCTGCCTGACAAAGGCTGCGTGCTAACTGCTACACTAGCGTTAGCTCGGCGGCTACGCGAACTTGGAAAACACGTCTCTCCCCTGGCTGGAGCACGAGCGTCCGTTCGCCCGCGTGCGTGCGGGCATAAAACACCGCTTACGCGTATCGCGGCGCTAACTGGCGTGTACGTGTGCGTTTTGAGCCCCGATAATAGATTACTTCCTCGCCTGACAAGTTGCCGTTTCGTTTCAACGCACAGCAGAGGAAACTGGCAGCTAGCATGTACTAGCAAGCTAATAAAACATTAGCTACAACCGTCTTCCAAGTTGGTATAAAGAAAAAAAACGCCCAAATGGAAAGTCATAAATGCATTTAGACAGTGTCTGTGTTTTGGTGCTTGTTAAACAGTCCCGCTCGCCGCCGTTTTCCCAGCGCTGTCACGTCCACCTAGCTAACTTGAGGCACTTTTCTCTGCATCGCTCGCGTTAACGGTGACCCCCCCCCCCACCGCCGCCACCACGCAGGCGGAATACAGAGCCGCGGACCCACCTGGCAGCTGAGCCCTTCCATGCTGGACGTAGGGTAAAAGCAGCTGTAATATTCCAAGTAGTATATTAATCCACGTCTTCCTGTGACAGTGGCTGCCTTGTTGGAAGTCCTGTAGCCCCGCCATGCTGCCCGCTCAGCTAGCAGCCTGACGACTGTTTAGTCGGGTTGTCTTTCTCTCCCGGCAGCAGCAGCAGCTCGCGCTCGCTCGCTCGCTCTCTCTCTCTCTCTCCCTCCCTCCCTCCCTTCGCCACACTGTGCACTGTCTGTTTACGTGTCTGCTGTGGAACACAAGCCAAACAAAGCTGTCAAAAAGGCGTCAATAGGAGGATATAGGCGCATAAACGAACATAATAATCTTTAGAGTTGGAGCGGGACGGAAATAGCGCAGAAGCAGCAACGTTAACTGCTTTATTAGATTTTCTTCCATCGTGTGACGCGTTAAACCCACACTCGTCCGCATCATGGTCATAGGCCACTTAATCTTTCACTGTTTCCTGTAGAAATTACAGCAATGTTTGACTTTATTTGTACGAGAGCTTCTTTTAAACCACCAGCTATTTGCCACAAACTGCCCAGGTAAATATGTCAGAACCTCCTACTTGCTTTACTTTTTACTTTGGACCTACTACTTAACACTACAACCGACGCTTATGATTATCTTTACAGTATGTTACAATCTAAACAACCTAATACGGTATTAAGTACTTAGAACGAACTAAAACAGTACTTTTAACATCAAGTCACGTGACACAAACAGCACTTATAGCTCCTAGGGGCATCATCTGATTTTTATAAACTATTAAGAAGGGGCCAGATTTGCTTTCTGATCTATTTGAAATCTTCCACCTCCTTTTTAGCCTTCAAAATTATTACGTCACTTTACAGGTTTGAATTTGTTGCGAAACATGCAATACATTTATAAAATACCTTTCCTACTTATATAACAAACTAGTGTTATTTATTCCTGTGTTGTTCTGTCAGTCTTTAGGGAAGCATAATTACTGCATTCTAGATCTCTGAGGTTAAAAAACGCTCAACTAAACACGCTGCAGCAACTGCAGTCTTAAAAGTATGCACCAGAGATACAACAATGTGCATCGTGTCACACTTGACATGTCAGATTCATTAAAATATAGCCAGAACAGGTTGGGCAAGTACAAACATGAACACATTGAGGGTGTGTCAGCGCCGACAAACAAAGTGCAACTATGCATTTCATTTCTTTGGTTGACTGTTGCTATAGTAACCAGTGTACGTCTAACAGACAACTTAAAGCAGACAAAACTTAATGCACAACAGAAGAACTCGGGCATTTACATTTGCACATTGTTTATCCTCATCACTATACAAAAAGGAAAAATTATAAATGTGTATCTCAGACACATGTCCTAATAACATGCTCTTCTTTACTGGCTTACAGACAAAAATAACTTGACACTCGACACACGCTGACACATCGAAGTAAAAACAAGCACTATAATCAATCAACAGAGAAGAACATGTTTGGGTATCAGACATCTAGCAGAAAAATAATGACAATCACATTTGAAATTTAAATCAACACACCCAGGCACATTTGCCTTGTGAACTAGGTCAACACACAACTGCCTGGTTTGCATCTGGTTCAACAGAAAAAGGGTGAACAGAAAGTGGAGAAATAGACATTCTAGATGTGTAATAACAAGCGTTCTTACACTTTTGGCGGTTAAACAGAAAGTGAGTTGAAACCTTCCAGCGAAGAAAGAAAAGTCCAAAACACAGGAAGCCTTGTTCAAATACTTTACACTCCGCACTTAGAAAATTAGCTCAAATGAAGAAGTGAAAAGTAAATTTACTTTAAATATTTACTGCACAGTAAAAACATTTCCTAAACTTGTCGTGGGTAGTTAAGTTCTCCTACTGTGGTTCTTGTGAATGAAGAAAAAAGCGAATCTTTTTTCCAGAAAAAAACACGAGGAAGAGTGAACGAGCATATGATTACAAAACATCTGTTTAAACCATACAAATCATATCACTGGCAACTCAGATGTCTCAAGTGTTAATTCCCTTCCATCAACAACTTAGAGCTCTCAGTTTTCATGCAAACAGGTGTCCCAAAACTCAGACTAATAAATTGCGTTCATCACACACTCTCTCAACCCTTGTAGGCACTTCTAGTTGGTTCAGTCTTGTCTCTGGTTGCACCAAAGCAACAGATCTGCTGATAGTGAAGTCCAGCTGTTTCAGCAAAACAGATGAAATGAGACATTCTTCAAAGCCTGCTCACATTTTTACTGGTTCATTTATATAAAAGTAAAAATGCAGAGACAAGGGCTCCAGCACAAAATCAAAGTGTAGTTTAAACACTTGCTTTTCCAGCAGCCACGAGAAGAAGACAGATCTTCAGTCCATGTAGTCAAAGTCCTCGGGGATCCCAAAAGCTTTATTAATGCGGTTATCATCAAAGGCAAACTTCTTCTTTGTCCATGACTTGATGGCAAAAATATTATCTGGTGAAACAAATCAAAATCTCATCATCATCAATCAAATACATGATTCAATTAATAAACAGTCCCGATAACCTTCACCTGGTTTGTATGGGTGTGTCTCCATGTAACAAGGCCACAGGTTAAAAACACACAGCAATGAGAAGCTCAGATTCAAATTATAATCAGAGTTGAGTTTCTTACTGTAGACTGCATGGGGTTAGATGTAAATGCTAAATGTGCACTAAACCAACACCAAGTAAGTTAGCAGGGAATGGGAATGTGTAGCCCTTTATAGCACGTCTACAGAAACCTCTACCTCCACTTACCACTGTAAGTCGTCAATACAATGTACAGTATGTAACAGTGTAAAAAGGACTGAATATAAATGAAAAACATCTGTTTGTCCACCGCAGATGAGGGAGAGTAACAGAAGAGGCACATATGAGTCACAGTTCCTTAAAGTTTGAAGTGAACTACAGTAAAATGTGCCCCCCCCCCAAAAAAAAAACTGACAACATGAGCATTCACTGGAAATGTGGCCTAAAAAGCCAACACATAACAAGCCCAGCTGGTGACCATGATCCATAAAGGTCAGCTGTCTCCAAGGTTGCTGCTAAAGCAAGCTAATGCTCAGAGAATCTACATGCTCTACACAAGGAGTAATAAGTCCTGCTTTGTTACTTCTGAGCCAACTATTCAGAGGTGACAATAAATCACACATACTGTAAGCATGTTTACCAGAGCTGTGACTCACCTGTCCACCTGGAAACAGCTTCCTTTGCTACAACATTTGATTTTCCTACAAAACAAACAAAATTTATCATCACTTCATATCTTACAAAAAATATTACAGATTAACAGAAAAGATTCACATTATCAATTAGAAAGTGAAAAAAAAGGATACTGCTAAAGCAACAATATACCTGTGACTTGGTTTTGAATCAATGTCCGTTTGTGCTGCAAATATGCATGTGTGTATATGATTAAGTAATCCTATGTAAAATTGTCATAAGACATTGCATAAATGCAAACACTTCAAAGGAAAGAATGGACTGTGGTGTGATTGTTCCATGGCTACAGTCCCACTGTATAAACAAGTGCTAGACTATTAAATTAAAGTGGACAGTTTAACCTGAACATCCCCTGCAGCAATGTGATTCAAGTCTGTTGAAAACCAGAGTTCCAACAAAACTGAAGCCTAAACCAACAGCAGGTAAAATCATCAAGGTATTTAACGCCTACGACTATTTATGTGCATAACAATGTAATTGTGTTCATTGACCCTATTTTAAAGTATGATTTGGCTCAATTATCTCTAAAGGTTGTATGTGCTAGTTCATAAAGTTTGAATTTATTCATGAATAACCATCTTGAAGCCAAATTCAATATCAAATGAAATGGATGGAGACTGCACGTGGGAGGGAGCGATATAATACACAACCAGTGGAGATCAATGTTGTAAATAAAAAAATATATATAAAGAAAGCAGAGCATTTTATGGTTGTAAATATAAAAAATACTAAGCAATCCTTTTTTTTCTGCTTCTATCTAGGTCAGATAGTGTTATAGTTTCCCATGTTCTCTGGGTTATAATTGCTGCCTAAGAAGTTTGGTCTCTTTGGGTGTGGCAGCAACTGTGAAGCATGTCGACCTGACACAATCTGGTCCGTCCAGTCTGTCACTGGCGTTTCCACATGCGTGAGGTAATTGCGCTTGGCATGAATGTGCCTGTAACAGCACTTTGAATCAGATTAGGTCTTTGAACACCTTCATGGTTGGTGGAAGAGTTGTGTTCTTTAATGTTTGGTTTCAGTTGTACTGTTCTAACCTGTCAAAGGTGGCAGCCACCGCCAAACATGCCTGGGCAGCAGACATCATTAAGAAGTCCAACATGAAACAACAAAACAGTGCATTCTGTGGAATCTGATCTGATCAGAACACACCAGGGAGGTAGGTGACGTCATTAGTCTACCCAACATGACCTCTGTGGTTATTCTCCAACTTTCTCTTCGTTCCCTAAAATAAAATACATTATTGGACCAAATGTCCAGTATCTTTACTCTAATGCTGCTGCTGTGTCTCAAAAGGCTCTTCCTTCAACAGGGCTCTGTGAACCTCTAGGTGTCACGTGTCTGGCTATCCTATACTCATCAACAAGCCTGAGCCTATTCTACCAGATCACTGTAACCGCCCCCAGCAGTAGACATAACATAACATCTGAATAGCTTTGTGCATTTAAGCACCGAGGGGGGTGTCAGCTGTGAGTAGTTTATTAGAAGACGAGCAAAAAAAGCAGGGAAGAGAACAACTGCTAGTTTGATTTGCCTCACAATGTCATGTGTATGACTGATGTTACTGAACAGTTGAGTGAAAAGGTCCCGTGGGACATATTTAGTGTATTAAGGCGCAGACAAAGGTTTCTGCTCCTTTTGCCCTTAAAGGTTGCTGACCAAGCCTCTCCTTCCTAACCAATCAGAGAAGGCAAATCGTTTCTGCTTGACAGGCGAGTATTGCGTCTGTTTTTTTAGTGCATCTAAATAAGAGTAATACCTGAAGGACTGGTTGGGAAAGGAAAGGAGTGGAATGATTCTGAGTGGCATGCATTTGACTGTCTGTCAGTAAACATAATAATAACACGCGTGGACAACAAATACTGCATGCATGCCTGCTTAACACTGGGAGGTGTAGGTTAACAGAGCACATATTTTCGTGTAGCTTAAGTCTCACACCTCCTTTACTACAGCACAGCTGTAGCACATACACAAAGCAGTAAGGATTTTTGTAATGTTTGCAATTCATTTTGGGTGTGTGTGCATGCATGTAGCCGTCCTATATAGAAGGTGTGAAAGATGAGTAAATGAGCACAGCCAGCAGGCTTTTTTTAAAGATTTTACCCTGTCACTTCAAGACAAAGGGTCAGTTTAGAATGACAAGCAAGATTTAGAAGCAGAACACAGAAAAAAAGCCTGTGTTGCAGCAGGGATCTTTGTACGTGTTCACCCTTGAATTATCTCGGTGCAGTTTTGTACTGACTTAAAGGTGCATCATAAAGGGACCACGCGTGAAAGATTCTCACCTCCTTACAAGCAATTAGCTTTTATCTGTGACTCAAACACCGCAAAGACACGATACAAATAAATTTCAACAGAAAACTTACACATTTTAGTGACAGTATCAGTACCTTAAATTGACAAAGTTACCTTTGTGTCTTGGTTTAAAGCATCTCTAATGTGTTTGTACCTTTTTAAAAAGGAGCTGTCTGAACATCCAAGTTATGGTTGCGAAATGCACAAGGAGGCCATCTGAGGATGTAAAATATGTTTTGCCATGTCCTCTGTGTTTTTTTAGCACTGTGAGTAGGTGGTTTTGAACGGTATCCAGGTTCATAGCAGCACTTGTTACTAAATGTGATTTTTTTCATGTACCACAATGAAAATGAAAATGTCTGTTAACTGTACTGTATTTGTAATTTTGGAGTGTTACACCATCTCATGTGAAACCACTTCTTTGTGCCAGTGTGAGTCGCACAGAAGCTGCATCCTGTCTTGGACACTGCCCAGCTCACTCCCTGATTCCTCCCTAATTGTGATTCCTTCATAAGGGATCCTCCCTGAAGGCCCTGTATGTTTAATTATTCTGTTTCTGATTTAAAAACCAAAACTAAATTCATTTAAACCTTTAAGTTTTTATCTAAATCACCCTAAATTCAATTATCACAAGTATAAACCATATATAGATGTCACATTTCCCTAGTGAGTAGATGGAGGCAAGTTGACTGAAACTAAAGATTAAAGAGGACATTTTGAAAAATGACTTTGTCTGCATACTCACTCATCTCTTCCACAACTTCTGGGTCACATTCTCTGTACTTCTCCAACTCAGCCTGCAGCTGCGTTCGCTCCTCTCTCAGAGCAAGAAGCTCCTTCAGCAGTGAGCTTCTCTCTTTCTGCACAGACAGATTATTTTTGTTAGGTTTGTAAGTCTAATCGACATGTTTCATTCATAACATTTCATTCACTGTGTTAAAAATATACATATATATATTTCCACACGAGACGAGGAAGCGTGTGAAAATCTTCTTACTGTATCTTGGCGTCCTACTTTCGCCTTTTCAACGGCTTTCTGCAGAGACACTTGCCGCTGCTTTGCTTCAGAAATCTTTAAAAGGTAAAGAAAAATTAAGTGCAATTTTAATTGATTAAAAACTCATTTTCTGCATCCCAAACATAACATGCAGCACAGATGGAAACATGACTTGTTAACAGGTCATCTAAAAAATCAAATGCTGTAACATCTTATCACACTTGTGCTACAATCGATCTTCATTAACCAAAATCATTCTTTAGTGACAGATTGCAGCATCATAACATTTAACTTCTGTCCCAGAAATGCGGTTGCCAATTCTCTGAGGAGATACCACCCTTACACCATCTGTCTGCCATGCAACGAGACAGAAAGTGGGTCATTATACATTAAGATTCGTAGCCAGTTGGTTAAACTCTTCGCTAAACTGAGACCATGGCTGATAGCTAATAAAAATGTGTCTGTCTCCAGGAAAGTGCTTAAATGAGCAACCAATGGGTGGGGGTCATTTAGCTTAAATTACGGTGAGCAGAAAATAATCATCTCTTTTGATAATATATACAAATATTTAATCACAATCACAAACAGAGAATGAACAAACAGTGCAAGATTACCATTACTCTGCTTTAATATTCTGAACATATTTATATAGAGTGAAGTAGTATATTATCCCATTTTTAAATGTGGTTGTTCTTCTGTGATCTCACCTCTCAGCCTGTCTCTGATGTACACTGTGTGATCTAAACCAACTAAGCAAGTTGTGCAAGACAGACATCTGTGGAGCTCCCTGCAATGTCTGTAATTGTTCACAGTTACACCTGCAGCTTTAAGTCACTGTGGTCAGGCTACGCGTAAGGGGAGGCTTACCTGTTTTTGCAGCTCCTCTAGCTTGTGTGTGCGAGCATGCAGGGCTTTGCTGGGGAAGGCCCAGTAGTAGTTGGATGTACCTACTCTTTCACAGTCCACCATGTTATCGTCCACCAGACTCTGCAGGACTTCCTTCACAGTCATTGGAGCTTGAAACAGCAGAGAGTGGAAACAATACCTTTTATTGTACAGTGTCCTCAAAGTGATATTCATGAACTGCTAATTGGATTTACTGATTTAGATACGTACGATCAGTAGAGGCTTAGAAGGTGGTTGTATGTTGCGTTGGACTGATCATTACAATTTTTTTCTTTTGGCAAGGTTTACAGCTATTCACAAACCTAAACCCACACATCTGCAGCCTGGTTGCTTTGTATCTGAGAGAACATTGCATGAGGGGATGTAAGTGAGCCGAGTTACGTCTTGAACAGTGTCAGTGGTGAAATGTGATACTCCCACGCATTTGCTCAGCACATCCAAACTGAAAGAGTTGATCTGCTTTGGTACAGGGCTGAGCTGAGAGGATGTGAACCGGTTTGGATCAACAAACACCTTGTGCGCTGGATTGTATTTTCTGATTGGCTTTCCTTTTTTGTTCAGCTGATTCAAATACCTTTTGGTGCCTCCAAACAGTTTCAGCTCTCAAACTAATGGTAGTACCATTAGTTTTTTCAGTTCAGCTGAGATCATTCCCTTGGCCCCTTTTCTCACATTTTCTTCCCTTCTACAAGACAAAGTGCCCACAATACAGATCTTGTTGCCCCCTTCCCCCATCACTCAGTAACTACATCATTACAGGAGTCAGAAACATGTGCTTTCAATCAAAGCAACAAGATCCAGTTTCAACAGATTAATGTTTTGTCTAAGTTTAAATAAAATCTCTCCTCAATTCACCCAAACACACACGGCTCTGTTCCTCTTCAGGGCAGACACTTTAAAAGCCTTTATTTTTTCCACATTTTTCCACAATACTCATGATGTAAAACTAAAGGAATATGTTTTTTTTATAAAAACCCTTGCAGTACACAGTACTGTTACTTCTACTGAGAGCTTTCGTTCTCCTTATATAGACTCAATATAGTGGCAAAAGCTAGTCTGAGTTGCCATGGTAATTTTACAGTAGTGTTATGATATCTTTAGAAAATGCATGAAGGTTTAGTGGTGCTGAGCAAATATAGGCCTGTAGGTCATATCTGGGCCTCTCAAAGAGCTGATCATTTGCATCATAATCTTTACATACTTACTTTAACAAGTGTTAATAATTAATTTAGGCTGCAATGCAAATTAAGGTTTGTGTAAGTTCTAGTTATCTTACTGTCACTCATCTATAAAAAAATAGATAACAATTCAGCTTTCAAACACAAATTCATATTGCAACACAAAGCTATGAGTCACTGTTTTAAAAATACACTTCAACTTTGTTATGTAATTGCAAAAACCACATGTCCTCACATCCAGAAAAAAATAAGTAGTTTTAGAAATCTAATTCATCTTTATATAAATAAAATAACAACAAAGGCCAGGAAAGAACAACACAGATAGATTATTAAACATTTTTATGTTTCTCTAGCATCACTCACCGATACCCTTTGCCTTGGGAGCGATCTTCTCAATGTCTTTCAGCTGATACACATCTTTCTAAAAAGATTTTTAAAAAATTTACTTTTTTAATAATAGAAACAAAATTACAAATAACTGTCATTAGGACACACTTTTCATACATTTATGAAATTGTATGCGAGTTAAAGAAACTGAAACCTCAAAGACTTTCCAAATATGTAATACAAACCTACAGTATTGTTCGAGAATTGTTTTTTTAGAATTGTTTTTTTACTTTCTTATTTATGCTTTAGTAGTTAGGCTTGGTTTCATCTTACTTAAATAAATAAATACAATCCTTATTACTGTATAAACTTTAAAGATACTCTACTGCTTCCATCTATACAGTCAACAACATACAAAGGTTGTGGAGTCTTTGTGGCCTCATACTGATCTGGGATGAATTTCAGAAGGCAACAGAACTCACCGATTCAAAAAAAATCTCCATCATGCGGGTTCTCTTCTCCTCCAAACTTAGTCCTTTCTTCTTTGACTATAACAAAACGTTTAATATGACTACTAAATATAAAAGTATGTTATTCGAAAGACAACAAGGCGCAGGGCTGATAATTTGCAATATTAACTTGTTTTACTTTGAATGCACCAGGAAACGAGGCCTGTATGTACTGTACCGTTTTAAAGTACATTAGTGTTGATGTAATACACCTTCCAGCCACTAGTGGCAGCACTGAGCCGACGAAGAAGAAACCAGCGCTGCGTCATGTTGGTTTTTACATGTTACAGGCTAATGGGAATTACTCGCTACTGCCCACCGTAAATCATGCATTTGTTGCGTTATATTCGCCCGACACTAAGAAAGTGGCGTTTCTGAGTTGGGTAATACTGTGCATTTGTATTGGATTCAGTACGACTGTACTGAATTGCGCTAGTAATACTGTAATGTAAGTGATGTAATTCTATGTAGTGTATTAGGTTTAATATTGTAAATGCTGCGTCCCAAATGAATAATGTGGCTGATGAAGCGGTTAGCTAGGCGTTACTCTAGCTGATCCTAAGGCAAACGTCCATCGACATATCACCGATCGGTATCAGAACTACAGAAAGCATGAATCAATGCTCACCATTTTGCTAAATTGTTTGCACGAAGGTCTTCTGCTAGCGTTAAAGTTTGATACTAACGCCCGTCTTTTTTATGTTTGTACTCCAAATACGACAAACGTCGGCCTGCTCTGAATTTCCCGCGGAGTTCTATGCCGCCTTTGCAGCTCCTCGTAAACTGAACCTCCCTTTATCTGAAGGAAGTAAGAATCGTTCGTAAATCTATTCGTCATATTTCTAAAAAGGATTTTAACATAATTTGTTAATTAAATGTAGCCACTATGTGCTGGATTACAAACAGTAAGTCTGACATTTATATATTTAATGTCATACTCCTAGTCATCAGTCTTGGTCGCACCAGTTATCATTTTTCGGATTGTTCCAAACGCAGCATTTCTCTAACTATGTGGGGCGACGTTGCTGGCATCGGGAGAATCTCGAAGGACCGCTACGACTCGCAAAGCGACGTCATCATCCGTACTTTGAACGGCGCAGCGGTCCGTGGAGTGGCTCCTTCACAGTTCAACCCTTGGTTTTCTGACGCCCTCTGCCGCTGAATGGAAGACGTGCTTTAAAGACAGTAGAGCTGCAACCTCAAAGTGTAATGGATCCATCAAGATGTTGTCGTTTCATATTTAGGAAACGAAAGCAATCAACAAATATAACATAAAACCAAATACATGGTTTTCTTTCCTATGGGCACTTTAATTCCATTTGGCATTTAAAATATACAATGGAAAAAATAATTTAACAGGATTGTGTAGAAAATGAGTTCAGGTTACATAACAATAACTGTGCTTGAAGACAAAACTTTTTAACCAAGGCTTTCCAATGAAAGCACAGTGCATTTTTACAAAGTACACCCAAAGTGTTGAACTACAAGTTGCATGTGGTAGAGAAATACAACCTATTTGTTGATCTGCAGATCATTTTTGACGTAAGAGCACGTGGAAGAATGAAGGTGATCACAGTTCAGCGACGTCTACCAACTCTTCTAACTTCTAATTTCTCAAAGACACACCCGTACTAGCACATCCATTGGGTTACGTTTGGTGTTTTCACTGATCATAACACGCTCCAAGGATTTTAGCGAACTGTGTTTTTTACAATTACAGTGATGGCAGATAGAACTGATGACGACTAAAACATATTTTACCCTGTGCACAGCATTTTCTCAGGCACAGTGATGCCTAGTCATGCTTGAAAATACCCTGATTCCTACAGTAGGTGGAACATTTCTATTTTTTGGTGAACAGGCAAAATGTGAAGAGCATTTAACCATAGCTGCAGTTACTGGAACTATAAACAGAACTTTGTTATTCCTCAGGTCGGTGCAGTGCATCATTAGTTTTAATTGAACCCCACGTCACAGTGTGAACCAGTATTCATTGCAATCCAATAGCGTCCTCTCCAGTTTTCCTGCCATGTCACCACAACTCTAATGTCTAATATATGTACACTAAACACTAAAGTTACTTTTTTAATATGCACAGTGAAGATGGAATGTGAACAGATTTATGAGTGACTTCTCAAAGCATCAATCAGTAGCAGGCGTCTGTGAGTAACATAGGTCCACTGGCTTCACCCGCACTGCAGCTGATTCTCTCCCGCGTCCCCATCACAGGTCGCCTCACGTCATGGGTGGTTGGAGGAGGAGGAGGCGAGGGCAGATGCTGCCACCCGCTCCGCGTGTGATGATGCCTTTATGTACACGGTGCGGCTGGAGCGCGCCGAGCGAGCGCTACTGCAGGTAGCGGTAGACTTTGAAGCAGTGGTTGCCAGAATCAGCCACCACGACGTGACCGTCGGAGGTGAGCGCCAGTCCCTGGGGGCCGTAGAGCGGGTCCGCCGATGTGTTGATGTAGGACAGGAAGGAGCCGCTGCCATCGAACACCTGAAAACACCACGCAGGGCCTTGTTTTTATATCCCATGACATCTAATATAAAAAAAATAATGTAACTGGAAATGTGTCTGACTGAAAACACTTTAATGTAATGAAACCTTCCTCAATAATATAAAAGAAGTATGAAACGCTTCTAAGGCTCCACTACATCTGCTTTTGTTTTCATCGGCCTTAAGGTGAGAGGTGTCGTCCTAACCTGGATCCTGCTGTTTCCCCAGTCTGCTACTATGATGTTTCCATTGACATCCACGGCGACGCCGGTGGGCGCGTTGAACTGTCCGTTTCCCTCGCCGTTGGAACCAAACTTCAGCAAGAACTCTCCTTCAGTGTTGAACACCTTCGTTTTGGAATACAAAAGAACACAGACGTAAGACATCTCTACAGATTCGTCAGGCAGCGCTGTGTAATTCATTCGCACTGCTCTGGCGCGGGACTTGCCTTGACTGAGTGATTGTGGAAATCAGTCACGATGATTTCATTGTTATTGTTGACGGCAGCAAAGTGCGGCCCTGCAGGAAAGCACAGACCAGTTTAAATTGTGGTAATAATAACAGATTCAGACATAAGACGCAGCCCCTTTGGATGCCAGTGCATGCTGGTTTTAGTCATTCGTGAATCTAATCACTCTAAAATGTGTCTTTCCTTGTTAACGTATCAAACATTTCTTTTTTGGACACACGGTCTTCATTGCACATGCAGGTGTGAGCCGCTTGGTGAACCTCTGTAGGGGCCAGTGCACATATTACCGTTGAGTGTACCTGCGAACTGTCTGTCACCGTTGCCGCGGTTACCGAACTTGGTGACCAGCTTGCCGTTGACCTGGAAGATGAAGACGCAGCAGGCCTTGTTGTCGACCACGATGACGTGGCCGTTCCTGTCCACCGACACGCCCTTAGGGCCCATCAGCTTCCCTGAGCCGATCTTGTTCTGCACGAGCAAAGGAGTGGTTTTCAGAAAGAGGCGAGCCGTGGACGTTCTCTTCTCACAGACATAAATGACTGGCTGTGTGTTTTTGTGGTGGTGCTGCAGAGAAGGCCTGCATTCATCCAGCGAACAAGCCACAAACTGCTCTAAATGGAACGTGGCAGCGGCCTGCTCTGTATTTTGCCAGTGCAGCCTCACTGTAACTATAAGTAGGAAAATATGAGTAAATCCAGGATACATCACTTTGTATTGACTTTAAAGCCTGAACTTCTGTAATTCAGTATCTAAATGCTGCATCTTAAATTAGCCTTTCATTGTTTTTTCATTGCTCACTTCTTCTTCTTCTGTTTCGATTAATGAAGCAAGCTTTGCTCTCCTCACCTTAAACTTCCCGTCGCTGGAGAAGATGCTGACCCACTTGTTGTCATAGTCCGCGATGATGATGTCACCGTTCGGGTGGATGGCCACGCCCGTGGGCCTCTGCAGCTGACCCGGCGTCCTGCCCCGGACGCCGAAGCGACTTTTGAACTGGCCGTCGTTGGAGAAAATCTGTGTCACAGCAAAACGGGCGTGAGCAATGAAAGGCGACCTGCCCTGATCTGAGCAGCACTGAGGAGGCGCTTTTACCTGCACACACTGGTTGTTGCTGTCTGCGATCAGCACCTTTCCCAGAGATGAGGCAGCCACTCCCTGCAGGTTGGTGAACTCCCCTTTGTTTCTCCCCTTGGTGCCTGGGAAACATGAAACCCGGTTAAAAGCAGACCGAATGTGCGACTAACGGGCTTGTTGCAGCGTGAGAGGCGATCGCTCGCACCGATCCTGAAGATGAGGTCGTCCTCGATGGGGTTCTCTTTCCTCCTCCCTGTGCTGTACATGCTGGCCGGCCTCTTGATGGCCTTCTGCTTGATGTGCCCACTTCCCGGAGACTTCAGCCTCTTCTTCATGCCGTCGGCCGTCGGCGACACGTCTATGGTTTTGGTGGCTTTTATCTTGAAGGGGCTGCCTTTGATGTGTTGCTCATACAGACGCAGCGACAAATTAAAAGTCCCCTCTTTAGGGACTGTGAACAGGTACTCGTAGGTGCCATTCTTGTTGTCCAGGATCTCCCCTTCACCTCTGCCTCCATCGGGTGAGGAGATCTCAGCCGCGATGACTGCATTTCCCATTTTGCACAGTTCTCCGTCTTTGTCCTTGGTGGTTATGGTGACGGAGGTGGCGATTCCCACCACACAGTGCCGCAACCCTTCGCCCGTAGCCACAGACTCGGAGGCCACTGCGTTGGTGGTGACTATGGTCCCCAGGTTGTGGATGGACTTCTTCAGCCCGTCCGTCTCCACCAGGAAGTCCAGCTGGTCGTTCTCCCCCGGCTGCAGGGGGAGCTCCTGCGTGGCCAGCTCCACCAGGCGCTCGCTCATCTGCTTCTTCACCAGCAGCACCTCGGCCTCCGTGCCGTGGCTCAGGGCCTGCTCCGTGAAGTTGCAGCTGCTGTGGATGCCCTCCTGGCCCTGCAGCAGGGCGTCCAGCTGGGCCTGGAGCACCTGCGCAGAGGAACACCAGAGGGCAGCACGGTTACTGTGGGAGGTCAGCGGGGAAAAGAATGCATCCACTGAGAACTGACAATGACTTGTCAGCATAAGGTGAATGTGACAAAGAAGCAATAAGAGTTTACTGTCATCAGTGAAAACTGATGACCATCTATTGGCTTTGACAGCGTTGCCAACTGGCATCAGCTTCATGTGATTGATTTCACTGTCTTCCACGCTGTGCTGCACTTGTTTAAGCAACAGAAACACACTGTGACTAACAAAGACACACACACAGACCTCTAGGTCATGCAGCGACATGTGGACGTTTGCATCTGACGGCCAAGCACAAAATAATAGTCTTCCACTGAAACTGGCTCAGTTAGTTATTTGGTAGCATGAACATATAAAATACTTAAAGCAGCCCCAACGCTCCTCAGGAGAACTCCTCACTGACAGTCTCACCTGCATCTGATCATCACCCTCCTCTTCTGTAACAGCAGAGGCCATTGAACCATCGATACTAGTCTATGAGCAAACACTTCATTTAAGAACCTTCTCCTGTGTCTTTCTCGTCTCTGTTGTGTCTCTAAAGCCCCGACCAGAGTGTTTGCAGCACAAAGAGCCGAGCTCATTCTACTCCTCTGCACACGACACGCCCAAATCAAGTGGAGGGAGCTCCCAGGGCACGGGCTCCATCTAGCTACAGCAGCAGCACAGCTGGAGGTCACATGTCACATACCGGACTTTCCCCTGGGCGCCGTGTTGTGGCTGCAGCCAGTGAACTGTAAATCATTAGTGATTCATGTGGTGGAAGCAGCAGGCACTTAACCAGACCAGGTGACTGGTTGTCTGTTTTGGAGGGGGGGGGGCATGTTAAAACATGGATGATGCTAATTAAAGGAGACGAGCAGCCATGGTGCTCAGTCTGAGACTCCACCTTCTGCTTGAGGCCGTAGTTGACCTCCAGCTCCATGAGTAAAACACTCTTTCGGACGTTGAGGGTCTTCTGCAGCTCATCGAAGGTCGTGTGGATTTCATCCTCGATGGAGCTTTTCTGATGGGTCAGCTGCTGCAGGATCTCTGCTAGCGTCTGCAGGGCCGAGTCGATCTGCGGCAACCTGGGAGCGGCACAAAGGTAGAAAGAGATGGGAGGTGTCACGTCTGCGCGAAAGAGCATAACAGCGTCTGCGCAACAGGCGTCTGCGCGAGAGAGCATGACAGCGTCTGCGCGACAGGCGTCTGCGCGACAGGCGTCTGCGCGACAGGCGTCTGCGCGACAGGCGTCTGCGCGACAGGCGTCTGCGCGACAGGCGTCTGCTGCCGTACCTCTTCTTGACGGCGCCCAGCTGCTCCTGCAGTGATGCCTTGTGCTGCTCCACAACGTCTCTCAGGGGCACGGTTGGGTGTTCGCCGTGCTCGCCGCATGTGCACTCCTGACACATGGCCGTCTCGCACGGAGGACAGTAAAACTCCATCAGCTGAGGAAGAAGAGAGAGTCAATGCAGGTGATTCTTAGCCTGATATGCTGTAGCCACGTTAGCATCGACGCCAGTGTTGGTGGAGCCAGGGAAAGATCTCAACAGTAAAATTGACCCTTCAGAATAAAACACGTTAAATGGAGCTTCCAGATGTGAAAAAGCATAATCAACATCTGGCGGGACGCGGCGGCGCGTGTGCCGCTTACGTTGCCGCCATGGTTGGGGCACGAGAGCAGCTGGCCCGTGGCCACCGTGGTGATGGCGCTGAGGGCGGCGGCCTCCCGGCTGCGGCTGTCCGGCGCCCGCTGCAGCACGTCCATCAGGTTGGTGATGAAGAAGTTGTTCTGCAGCGCCGCCACGCCCTTCTCCGGCAGGATGGAGGTCTGGCGGCACACGGGGCACGACAGCGTGAGGCTGTGAGCCGGGATGTAGTTCTGCAGGCACCTGGCGGAGGGGGGGATACGCGTCGGCAGAGTTAGAGGAAGTTCTAACAGTCACATCTTTTCATGCAGTGTCATTGAGTCACCACTATTATTAGCATTATTATTCCGTCCATTCAGTTCCATTGTCAGGGGATGCAGCATTTACATCATTGACCCATTTGGGATCTACGCAGGGAACTGTGATTGTTAAAGGACTCCTTCCGTCCCACACCCTCTCCATTGTCCACGTAATGAGACTATTCAGGTCAGGTGAGAAATGAAACCACCCTGAAGCCTCAGTTCAACCCAGATGAGTTAAAACATTACAGACTAACGGGAAAGAAATGAAAATGATGAATCTGAAACCCAATGTCATGTCATGGACAGGAAGCTAACAGGCTGACACGTTGTCCCTAGTTGGGTTTCAAATAACTTAATTTGCTTATTGATGTCTCAACAATCAGACTCATGACCAAAACAGGCGTCGGGTAGTCAGTTTCCATCATCATCATCATCATCATCATAATCATAATCATCATCATATCTAAACATCTAAGAGATGCAGGGGGTTTAGAGCTGATCCCAACAGAAATTAAGAATGTAGAGAATTAATGGAGCTGATAGAAACAGAAACTGACTGTATTGTTGAACGTTTTGTAGTGAGTCTCCAGAAGGAACCAGAGCAAAGGGACAGACCGGCACAGGCCACAGTGTCCCCTTTGTGTGGGAACAAACGAGAGGATGGCACCACCGCGCCAAAGTCAACAACAGGGACGCAGCGCCGCCGTCCGCTGCTCACGTTACAAAAGCAACAGTGGACGGAGTCCTACAGCGGCTGTCAGAACGTACCTCTCACAGAAGGTGTGCAGGCAGGGCAGCACTTTGGGGCTCTCGTAGCGGTCCAGACATATGCTGCAGATCAGGAACTGCTTGTCGATCTGGCGGACGACCGGGCTGGGAATAGTGGCGCCGTCACTGGCCATCCTAACGCCGGGGCGAGGCGGTCCCCCTCCCTCCTACCCTGCACCCTGCACAACCACACACAGGGAGGACCGGGTCAGCGAAGGCGGCGCACGGCCCATCTGTGGCTACGGGCCTCAGCCGGACCCCTAAACCAGGAAGTAACGAGGTTAGACTGGAAACAATCAGCACTCATCAAACAGCAGCTGACTTGAAAGGCCACCACCATTCATGTAGTGGAGTCTCTGATTAAATCAACTTATTGTAGATGTGGATTTCATTTACATTTCTATAATAACAGTTTCATGATTTACAGGCAGCCATAAATTACAGCAGCGATTACTGCAGCTGGTATTTAATTAAACAACTAATTCAGAACAATTAACCAGACTTATTTATTAAATGTCCAAAGCTAATGAATAAACGTTATTAAAATGTCTTAATTTATAGTGTCAGGAGCTTCTTTGAAGGCAGAGGGGCAGTTGTTCCACTTTCTGCTTTGTGACACGACGTCTGCTCTGGACCTGGAGTAATTCTAACCTTATGGGGGCGGATCAGGTGCCGGTTGTGCGACGGTGATTCACGCTGCACCGGCCGCATTATGAGGTCCACCTCTTCCACTCTGCTTCTCTCCAGTACGGCGACTGTGTCGTTCATTCTAGTGGGAAACCAGCGTGGAGCAGGGAGCGTGGACGCTCGTCACGAAAAGCACTTTACGCGCTAAATATTTGATTAGAAAGTGAAAGCGAGGCACTGTGTGTTCAGCGTGCACCAACGACACACAACGCCCAAACTACCAAAATAAAAGCCCTGCCTGAAGCTGGAGCACAGACACAGTCTCCACGCGGATCCTGGCGCCCGGCGCGTGCTTCAGTCCCACCTGCACCGCGTTTCCGGGTCCGATCACCCTGTAACGTTATCCGGCCCATGCACTAAGTGTGTCAGGGCTTTTATTGTCTCATCACAAGCAGAAACAGGCCGCCTCTGCCGGAGAGAGCGACTCCTCGGGGACTCCTCGTCTCCACTCTACTTTCATCTTAATCGCTCCTCTCTAATGCAAAACCTCTGAAAAGGCACGTGAGCCTTCAGACTATACAATGAGGAGGCGGAAATGGAGCGTGGAGGATGAAAATACTGCCATAATGATGCCGTCACCGGTTTGTTCACATTCTGATGCCAGATATGAAAAGTGTCAAACTGAACATCAAGTCACTGTGACAGTGATTAGAGACTAGTCTGAAACAAGGTCCAAGTCTTCAGCATCGGTGAGACGTGACACGCGCACGGACGCGCACAAACACAGACGTCAGAGCTCAGGCTGCGCGTTAATGACCTCCCAGCTCCGCCGCCAGATTAAGCCGACGAGCAGAGCATCAAACATGGGACCGATTATTCAACCAAACGACCCAAATCCTCCCGCAGACGGTTCAGTTTAACAAGAGGAGCCGCGCGGCGCTCCACGCTTATATAATGAGATCTACGCCGGTTAAGCGGAATAATTCCTGCTGGATTGAGCCGTCACCCCATGTAAAGCGGAGGGAGCGCGTGGGAGAGGGGAATTCGTGCTGAATCGAAAGGAACGGCTTCGGGAGCAGCTGTTCCTGAAGACAAAACGACTTACAGTGCTGCATTCACGGACCCATCAACAGGCGTCATCAGCCCCGGCGCACCTGCTCCATTGGTGTGTGCGATAAACGCCCCGTTCGGCCTCAAGTGGAGTGACTTCAGGAGAGTTCTGGCTCCGCGTATAAGGCTGTGCGCGCACACGTGAGCCGAGCCGAGTCGAGCCGAGCCGAGCCGAGGAGGGGCAGCGCTCCAGCCTCCACATCACTCCTCCTCCCGTCACTCGCGCTCTCGTCCCAGTCCGTGTCATTCAATCATCCCCCTCCTACATCTCCGTCTGAGGTGAGCGCCGGCTCAACGCAGCGCAGCGCGCGCGTGCGGCATCCGGAGCAGGCGAGCGGGCATTGGCTGGCGGCGACAAGTGGAGGAAAAGGGGGACAGATGCACGAGCCGCCTCCACGGCCAATGGCGTTGGAGGCAAACAGATCCTTTTGGAGTGGGTGTGTGCGTTCTGCTGACTCATTGCGCGCGCGCGCGCGCGCACACACACACACACACACACACACACACACACACACACACACACACACACACACACACACACACAGAATGCACAGAATGAAGGACGCAAAAGAGAAATGTGATTAGAGCTGCACATCTGCCCATGGGGAGGAACGGACCTCATCCTCTTCAGTTCTGTTCGTTCTGCGTCGCTCCCTTCTCAGAATGACGTCGGTTGGACCTGACCGAGCGTATTCACACATTTCATTATGCCTGGCAGCTCCGGAGCTGTTCCAGTGATCTCATCTGTGCCGCTGCCAAACTCAGCGAGCTCCGGCGCAGTCAGGCAAACGCGGCACCGGAGGAACGAGGGCGAAACGGGCCTGACCCGCCGGGAGCAGGTCCACCCGACCTCAGCGCCGAGCCAAACACTGACCTGAGTTCTGTTTGCGGAGTCTCTGGACAAAGCAGTCACTTTAAATTCCCACTCATCGAAAGGAAACTGGCGTTTTCACCAGGTGTTGGACTTTGGTTTACATCTGTGGTTTCCTCTGGTATTTGTCTCACAGCTCTTTCCAGAGGTCTGAGCTCAGCTGTTTTTACCCCCCCCCCCACACACACACACACACACACACTGACCAGGCTGCAGGATCCACTTTCCAAAGGTTACAGCACTGACCGTTACTGAGGGTTTTATCATTTCTACCATCTTAGTTGGTCGGGTCAGAGTCCAGGGGTCCAGTCACGAGGAGATTAGAGCTCAACACCATGTTGTTACACAGCAGTGTCCACGTTTGCATCAGCCCCTATTATTGTGGCTTTACGTTTGTTGACTAGATGCAATTGTCATCTGGAGATGTTTTCATGTTTAAATATGGGAATAAAAGTGCACGTGCTCCGGTCTCTCATTCAGGTTACTCATTCATTTTATTGACATTTGTCATTTGCAGAGTACAGAGCAATGGTTATGTTCAACACCGCACTGCTTTTAGACCCAACAGCAAAAATCACACCACCCCTTTCATCACTGCTATGAATATATGACGCATAAGAAATGTCACGAGGCCTAAAATCACCACAACAGGGGGACGTTAGCGCAGAATGTTGACTCCACAGCCCATAACAAACAGCACGTCCCCAGTAATACTGATGCGCTGTCACCACCTATAGCCAGATGGTTGCCTGTATGGATTATGACCGGATAATCTTAATATTCATCAATGCTGCAGCAGAGAAACCTGAAGCAAAGCAGATCCAGGAAGATGCTGCAAATAAGTAAAAAAAAGCAGGCTAATAGTGGAATGTGGTCCCTACAGGCCTCTTATTCTGGACGCAGTGATACGAGACCCACCCTGGAATGGTAAGAACAGTCTCCTGCTAATCTAACGCATCCACTGGGGACGGGATGATGAGAGATTACACGGCGGAGCACGCCTTCAGCTCCAACATCCCCCCCATCCGACGCCCCCCTCCCCCACAAGTCTGAACCAGCAGCAGCATCTTTGAGCCACTCATGACAGGTTCCAGGTTCCTGAAACTGTGGGCGCTACGATTGAGGAGGCTTTGGCTCATTAAAGGCTTTCACATTCACCATGTTTGTGTGCTCACATTCGCTGGACCTCAGGTCAGCGCGTCACTTGACTGCGCGTCTGCCAACGCCGTCTCTGGACTCGGGAGATAAGACAATAGTGTGTCTGCCTCTGCATGTGTCCTGTTGACGCCAGCGTCAGGACGCTTCAGTGTCCACGCTGCACATCTGTCAGCCAGAGGCTAAAACGCTGCAGCACCGTTCGTTATTGGGCTGCGTTTACTCTAATTATACAGATGTGACCTGTGTTGTAACGTTAAAGCGGCCGTTCTGTGACAAACCTACAACAAATGGACCAGTTTCTGTTTCTCAACACTGGGAGACAGACACTTCCTTCTTAAACCAACTTTGTTTAGTTCGCTGACAGTGAGATATTATTACTGGTTATTATTGTTATTAGCAAAGAACTCTGAAGAAGCTGCACTTGAGGTTTTAATAACAACTGGAGAGGATGAAGAACAGGAAACGGAGTTATGCTTGAAGCACAATATGACCTACTGCACTTAACTATGTGAGCAGCGAGGGCAACCTGTCTTTCTAGTAGCTAATTCCAGGACCTTCAGGTTAATTCCACCTTTTAAAGTTAATTGAGACCAAGCAGACAGTTTTAAAGCCTGTCACCGGTTTCCCCTCCTTCAACCACATGTGTTCCAGTGTTCCATCTATTCCCAAGTCTTCCCAACCCGCCCCCGCTGTCCGCCTTCCAATCCCAGACCTCCAGCTTACTTTAACTCCATGGCTGCTCTCCGCCTCTCGCCTCCTTCAGGATGAAAACGCGGCCGGCCTCTAATCCTCACGTCAGATCGGCTGCAGCGTGTTCCGTGAGCGTGAAGGGGAAACGCGTGCGAAGGGCCTGAGCGGCTGTTACGATAATGCCTGAGTGAGGCTGAGTGACAGAGAGGGGGCGGGCCCATCCGCGGGAGAGGGAGGCCACCCACCAATCAGAGGCTCGATGGGCGCCGGGAGGCTGGGCTTAACGCCGGCTGCTCCTTCAGCCCAGAAAGGAACAGGAGCCAGATGAGTGGAAACATCTATGTCTCTACCTTAAAGGAGAATCATAAAGGACCAGTGCATCTGCTACATACACGGAGGAGCCGGACACAAGCCCCTCGGGAGTTTTCCATTTCTTGAGCGCTTTAATCCTATTGGCAGGCGGCAAACAATGTTGGTCCTAATTATCCTAATGCATCAGTTTTCCCTACGTGCAGCCCCACTCACAGTAAATGGATTAGCAGAAAGCAGGAGTCGAGGGAGAAACCGCATCAATACGTCAGTCCTTACAAACAAGCGCTCAGCTCCAAACATCTGTCTCTAAACTCACGAACGTCAAGAAATCGCTCCGAAAGTCAAGTTATAAATGGGCAGAAAACACAAGAGTCCACTAATATTGGTAGTGGGTCTGATCACTGCTTTCCCATTTAACGTGTTCGAGCGGGGAGCGGTGGCTACGCTGTGCTCACAGCAGCAGCCAGATGTTTAAAGTCTGATAAGTGTGTGACTGCACAGATGCAGCAGGAGGGAGTTCCTCCGACAGAAGATAAAGTCGCCTGGACTTTCCATTACTTTCTGTTCATTACAGGCGATATTATGTTGACGGCTACATATGTGCGTTAAGGTTGAGGCCAAACACTTGGAGTCTTTAAACTGCACAAACAAAATCCAGCTTCACCTGTTGAACGCTCCACTAAACAGCTTTTACCATTCACAAGATTTAGAGTCCCACAGATTAGACTTAAAAGATTACACAGCGCTTTCACTCGTGGTCCGTCAGTAAATCAACATGTTAACGCTCCTAAGAGAAGTGATGGAAGATGGAAATGAAAGGAGCCACAGGCCACTGCCCTGACACGCATGTAGAGCAAACTGCCCCGAACCCTTTACACCCTTTAGAGTCACTCAGTTACTGAGAGTCACTGCTGTGGCTGATGTCCACTACTAATCAAGCTTTGATTAGACAGACGTCGCTGTGGTGGAGCTCATTGATCCTGGCAGCTCCGTCGCTGCACCAGAAACACATCGTCACGCAGCGGAAACCTATGAGACCTGGACGGGCAGTGATGAGGCTTTATGAACAAATCAAGTCCATGAGATGAATTAAAGGAGCCTTAACCATCACAGCTTAGCCCTAGTCAGCCAAACTTCGCGACTGGCATCACATGCAGCTACTGGTGAAACCTTTACAAATGTAGTACAATGCTGTGAGCTTCAATATCAGGCCTATGAGCCAAATAAGCTGTGATTCATCTCCACTGCAACAGGAAATGATCCTAACATTATGCACGTTTGGAACTGTAAAACTAGGTTTTATAACAATGCACATAAATACCTAATAAACCAATCAGGCTCCAACCATTGACTAACAGCAGAATAGTCTGTGCTACAGCTGCAGCACGGTCACTTCACTGCAGTGCTGGGAGAGTTATGCAGGCTTCACTGCATCACTACTCTGTGCTTCCTGTTCCCACAATCACTTACTGCATTCAAGCACCTCTGATGTCACAAGGACTGAAAAAACACCTGCCGTCTGAAAAACTACACATCACACATCAAAAGAGAAACGAGAGAGAGAGAGAGAGAGAGAGAGAGAGAGAGAGAGAGAGGAGGCAGCTGATGGAATTGAATCCACAGAGTGACCATCGGCTGCTGGAAGTATGTTATGAAAACACATGCACAGACTAGAGGTGCAACCTCATTTTAAAAGTTGAGCAAAGACACTTTTGAATGTCTAGCGCGCTGTGTAGTGTTGTGGTACAGTATTAATGAGGCTATTAGTCTGAGCAGATGCCCATATGCATCAGTGTATCACTGGGCAGCATTCATTAACCACGTAGAATCAATCAAAGTAAAACATTTGCTCATTTGCCTCAGACTTCTGCACCAAACTGATAATAGTGACTCAGCATCGTCAGATAAACAGGCAGCTTCGGCTTCACAGTGTTTGTGTCTCCTTGCGTTTGCCTTTTAAACAAGCTGATGCTTTCTGACACTGAATATGCACATTAAGAAATGGAACTAGAAGTCGGAGTCAAAAGCACCACTGACATCAACCTGAAGCGCCCGGAGGTTCATTACAGTTTCATAGATTAACAGACCGAGCGGTCGACGCCGCGTGGAAAACTGCACTTCACATGATCGGACGTCGGTTTCATCCAGCGCGTCAAACTTCCCCCTGGGTCGTGCATTCACATGCAGAATGACAGATAATCCCAGCCAATGCACGCGATAATCCGTGTCACTCACCCCCAGTTTATTCTCTTATTCGGTGTAAAAGCTGCCGTGGCGCATCAGACGCACATACGCGCAGATCTGCACTAACTTCGGCTCTGGGCTCCGGATGCTGCTCGTCTCCGTCCACCGAAGTGAGCGGATCGCTGCCAGCTCATTGAATAAAGGGACAGGAAGCAGCACCCGGATGCAGTTAAAGTTGGGAGGCAGTTCATCCAGAAATACCCTCCATCAATATTTCAGTTTTCGTGTGTGACGCACAAAGAAATATTAAAATTACATAAGATGCCAATTGCGCAACCATCCTTTAAAATTACAATCAGTTACAATTGAATGATTTTTTTTTATAATAGGGAGTTTCTCATTATTTTGGGGACCCTGGATAATAATAATTATTCCTGTAAAGGCACCAGAAATACATTTTAAACTCACAATTGTGAATAAAGTCTGGTTAAGATCTGTTATACATGCATATATAAGCCTATGAATTTATGAGTAAAGATTAAACTAGTAAATAAATATGAGTATGATGTGAGTGAGTGTCGTTTGGTTAATATTGACTATGTATGTAAAGTTTTTGAGCACCACCAGCTCCTGGTGGGACATCCCAGCTTTAACTGTGATTACAGGTCCCTCCCTCCTGACGAGGGAGGCTGTTGCCGTGACAACCGCACATTATGCAGCAGCGCATGAAAGAGTCCTTTCAGATTAAATAAGAAAAGGAAAAGAAAAGAAGAAACAGAAACAATTATTTGCATTCCTTTTTCCACCAATGAATGTGTGCAATAGAAGAAAGCCAGTATGTGGTGTGTGTGTGTGTGTGTGTGTGTGTGTGTGTGTGTGTGTGTGTGTGTGCGTGTGTGTGTGTGTGTGTGTGTGTGTGTGTGTGTGTGTGTGTGTGTGTGTGTGTGTGTGTGCTAACGGATGCCTGCTTAGCATGCAGCTTGCACAGTCACAGGCTCTGAGCAAAGATTTATGTTTTGCTCCATCACTAAATTATAATCATCTGACCAGGTGAAGTGTGTCTTAAAACGAAAAAACCCCTTTGGAATAAAATATGTTTTTGGTGATTGTTGTCATATCATATTTTATTGATGCAGTAACATTTGACCATTGATTCAGTGTGTGAGGTGAAATTGAGCTTTTTTATGATCATTTGTTAGTTAAATCCCACGTCACAGGCTCAGAATGGGTTTTGCATGTGTGAATTTATGAATGCAAAATAACCAGTAGGTGAAGCTTTTGAACTGAGTAAGTGTAAATCCACACAAACTGAAACTGGGCCTCTTGAACCTACGACAACATGTGAAGATGTCAAATACAGTGCAGAATATGTACATTTGCATTTTAGAGCCCACGCTGGTGCTTCTGCTTATTTTATCATCAACACTGTGGACTCAGGTCAAGTCTATTGAAATCGCAAAGGCTCATATCTCAGAGTCAACATCTGGATGTCAGACCAATAAATAACATTGTAGCAAATTAGACTTATAGAATCCAATTAAGCGCATGTAAATAGTTAATCAGGTTTCGGGACACGTAGTGCGATAACATAAGCAACAGCCACCGCTTCCTGCACCTGCTGCTGCCATTAGTCCAGCAGAGCACTGGGCGAACGCCTGCTCAATTATTCACCAGCTTTCAGTGTGTTTCAACTGAACATAAAGTATGTTGACAACCAGTTGTGAGCAGTGTGTGGTGTCTCGCGCGTGGTCCCTGCAGCTCTGCCTAAACACAGAGCCTTGTTCTACAAGGCCTGACTGCTGGTCGTGCGCTGACGCTCGTCCAGGCAGCTCGCCTGTTTGTGCCGACGGGCTCTGAGGGAGGACTTTCGGTGTTTGGCTGCGAAAGGTCACAGTGATTCACTGAGCATCACGCGTAGCGACACCGCGGCCTTCGACGGGGCGCGAGGTCATCACCGGGACGCTGTAGCCACATCTAAACGACCTCTGGAGGACAAATTCAAGAGCGCGTGACAAAAGCAGCAGTCGGGGAGAAATTTGTATTTGACTAGTTTTTAGGAAATACACTGGTAACAGAGGAAATCGAGCTTCAGGGGTCAGAGAGGCGTGCGACTCACTGTTCGCCGAGGCCGTTCCTACTCCGCGCCGCCTTCGTCATGATCAGCGGGAGAACGTGGACGCTGTCGCCGCTCCCTCATCCGAGGACACATGCTGTAGGTTCCCGCCAGAAGCCCCTCTCCACCTGCAGCCGCGGCGCAGTGAAAGTGGTGAGCCTGCTCCTCGGGCGTGAGGCTGAGCCGCGGGATAAGGAGGGATTGAGAGGAGCCTAATCCCTCACACACGGCAGCAGCGCAGCGACTCTGAGCTAAAGATAACGGTGCCAAGTCACCGGCCGCTCCGCGTCTCGTGCTGTGAGCGGTCCAGCTCCCATCCAGGGCCACGGTTCTGCAGGCGCACCAGTGGAGTGGCCGCTGAGGGCATTCAGTCTCTTCTCGAGGGGAAACTCTGCACTTCTACTCCCAATTTCTCACTTTGTGAAAAGTAAAGTGTGTATTTTCTACCTTCTAGCACGTGTGACCTCTATGAGTTGTTCCTTTTTCTTGCAGTGGTTTTAGCATTAGTAGTATTTTCTCCTTTACTTTAACGCCTCTCTGCTGCACCCTGGTGGAATAAACGATGAAGTGCAACAACAGTGCTCAAAAAAACACAGACTAAGCTATTGATTTACACAGCAACACGTGATTTTTATTTATTTCCTTGATGTCGTCATCAGAAATATGACCTGCAACAGATTTACCGTCTGCCCTGTGGTCTAGTGATCGCAGATGCTCAGCAGTTCTGATTTTCATGAGCACTTTGCCTCGTGTCACGTTTCTCATCACACAGAATCACATCAGAGTAAAAAAACAGCACTAGTCGCTCCCCTCCAGCGTATAAAACACATTCTCGGGGATACAAATGTGAAAACCAGGAAGCGTGAATCACAAAGATGAGCTGGTGAATGAACTCTCCAGACGCAGCGTTGCCGTCCGATCGGCAGCTTGTGATGATTTTCTAAAGGACTCCGGCCTTTGGGATTAAAGCGAATTCATAAGAACCACCAAACAAGCAGACGCTAATGTAAAGAGCAGATGCATCCTCATCTTGGGCTCAGTGGCAGTGGAAGAAAATAGTCAAATATTTAGAGCTGAAAAACATTATGGAAATTCTATTTGGGTTTGTTTTTCCTGCTCCTCTCTTCGTTGGTGTATATTTACCTCATACTTTCTTATTCAGCTGTGAATATAAAATGTTACAGAGAGAATAGAGATGAGATGAGATCCTCTAATGGACAAAACGAGCCCAATCATCCCTCTCTAACAATAGAAACACCACACTGGGCCGTTTGAGCCACAGCTTCATAAGCATAATCTGCATTAGGGGGAACAGCAAGATGTTTAGGTGTGAGGTCAGAGGTCAATCATCTGACGCATGTCTTCATCTTTACATCATCTCCCATGTGTTTCGCTCCTCAATCATTGCTGCTCTGTGGAAAGTGTTCGTCAGAACAATTCTATTTCTCTGCGCTGAAGAAGTGAGTGCGGCGCCGCTTGGGCCCGTTGTGGTGGAATGAACGCTTCCACGCTCCGTTCACGCGAGGCTCTAATGGTGATGTGTCGCTACATGACGCTTTAAGGCTGCTGTGGAAATGGCACAATGCAGTTTGAAAGGCAAGTGGTGGAAATGGTCGGCGGGTCTGAGTCCCGCCCGGCTGGAATCCTCATCCGTCATACCTGAACAACTACATTAGGTCTTTTTATTTGATTAATTCTGGCAGAGCTTCAGCGACGCTGATCGCGATGTGGTGGAAGCTTGTACCAACAACCCTGAATACCCGTATACTCTGCCCTCAGTACGTCTCCAGCCCCACAGCAGAGCTGCTGTGTAGTTTTGTAATGTGGCCAGTGGGAAAACCATGGTGACGCCTGTTGATGACATTTAGGCTGGGAAACTGATTTGACTGAGACGTGTTAAATGCTTCTGTTTTAAAGCATCACCTATTAGCCTACGGTAAATAGGAAACACCTGCTACGTGCACGTCTGCTCCATGACAATATGGAGGCGTTCTAACCTACTAACACATAAATACACAAGTAATACCACAGTCGATACACACCGTGGGAGGATCAGCTTCATATAGATTGCAGTGATATTAATATACAGAGGAGTTGTAAAAAGTGGCATTGCAGTTATTTCAACCAGGTCGGATCGGATCTACATTTTTAATCATGCAGAACCTTTTCTGGTACAAGGCCACTGCGTCTTTTCATGAGGTATCAAGCAAAGGAACCAAAAGGCAAACAGAGCTGCAGGAGGATGCAAAAACACAATAATAATATTAATAATAATAATAATAAAACAGGATGACAGCAGCAGATAAGGGAGAATGAACTCTAGCCCTGAATGAAACGGACGCTGGACGTTAACTGTCAGAGCCAATAGCAGCATTAGATCCCAGCGTTCAGACACACGGACGGTTCTGCAGGCAGACGCTCCTGGGTCAGAACACAGGTCTGCCATTTGTCAGTTCAGTCAATGAGAAAAGTAGCTTTTAGTATCAACACGTGGAGGTCATTGCATCTGTGCGATCTTCGTTTATAAAAGGTTTTTGACGTTTGCATCATTTCAGGACTGAAGGTGGAGCGCGGAGGGACTCGTTGGTCTCAGAGGGAGCGTCTCCTCGTCGTCGTGTCCCGTTTATTTCCAGCTGGGCTTCGCGCCTCGGCCGGGCGTCGCCGTCGACTTCTCGGAGAAGCTTCCGGCCTTGCGGACGTGGTCTCGCGCGGCCGCCGGGGGCGGAGTCTCGCTGCGGCGGCTCCGCCCCGCGGCCCGGACGCTGTGCGCGCGCCGCAGACCCGCCCCCCGCGGCGGCTCCTCGCCCGGCGCCGACGGCCTGCTCTGCTTCACGGAGGGCGGTCGGCCCGCGAGCGACGGGCTGCGGGACGGCGTGGAGGGGACGGACGGGGGCCCCGCCTCCTTCTTGAACCGGGACGACGAGGCCACGGTGTTGCGGGCGAAGCCGGGGACATCGGCCGGGTTCCTGGCGGTGAGCGTGTGGGAGCCGCCGGCCTCCGAGGAGGCTCCGCCCACCTGGACCTGGGCCTGGGCCAGCGCCCGCATGGTGGAGCGGCACATCTTCTCCTCCGGCGGCGCCTTGGGGACGTTCCTCACGGGTTTCCCGCTCGGCTTCCTCGGGACGGCGTCGCGCGCCACTCTGGACCCGCCCCCCCTCGCGGCCTTGGGCCCGTCCGGAGGCAGGCTGGAGTGTCGTGGGGGCCGGGGCGCCTTCTCGCTCCTCCCCGTGGCCGGGGTGCTCTGGTCCCGGAGCGGCCGGCGCGCGTCTCCGCCCTCGTGGACCGGAGGCTTGCTGCCGCCGGCGCGCGTGCACCTGCTGATGGGCACCACTTTGCGCATGCCCTGGCTCTCGCTGCTCGTCAGGGTTCGCACGCCCCGCCCCCCGCCGCCCTTGCCCCTCCCCTTTGCGTGCGCCGCCTTCCTGCCGCCCCTCTGCGCGTCTTTCTCGGCCGCCTGCCGCCCCTCGGTGGTGTCGCAGCTCTCCGTGTCCCACTCCTCCGTGGACGCCGCGTCTGGGGGTTTTGCGGCCGAAGCCGACTCGTCGTTGGGGGACGCGGAGGACAGCGCGCTGGGATCTCGCCGCTCGCCGCTGCGGTCGCTCGGCCTCAAACCAAGCCCCTCTTTAGCCGCAGACGAGCTGTCGCCCTCGGAGTAATCGAGGGACACGGAGCAGTCGGTTTCGGTGCAGTCCAGGAGGTAAAACGGCGGCTTCTTGCTGGAGGCGGACGTGTCCAGCGGGAGCGGCGTGGTGCAGGTGGTGGAGGAAACGGTGCTGGCGTCCTCCTCTCTCTCCCCCGTCGGAGCGGGACCTGCGTCCTCCTCCTTCACAGCGTCTCTGGCTGCAGCTTTGCTGTGTAGGACGTGATCCACATTCTTGGGTGGAGGCTGTGACTCCTCCTCCAAGTCCGTCACCTCAACGTCCCCCCGGTCGACCAAGCGGATATGACTGTTGTTGTTGGGGCTTCTCAGGTCGAACGCCTGCGGGCCTCGAGCTAAAGTGTGCTTCTCCACGCTAACATTCATGCGGCCGGTGATCGCGGGCTTGGGAAAGACGCTGAGAGAACAGGGCCGAGCGCTGCCCTCCGACAGGGACGAGCACTGATTGTTGTTGCACGCGTCCTGGTTGTCGGCGAAGCCCGAGGAGGAGAACCTGACCAGCGGGCTGACCGGGTCCGTTCCCGCGCACGGAGACACCGCGCCCCTGTCGCCGCCCAGCTCGCGGTTGTCGTCCTGGGCCGAGATCCACGGCGCGGGCCCGCGCTGCGCGGGCCGGCCCGGCCGCGGCAGGCTGTGGAACCTGGAGCGGTCCGCGGGGCTCCCGGCGCCGCCGAACAGCTGGAGGAACCCCTGGAGCTCGCGGTCGGCGACGGAGGTCATGGTGTGGCGGTGGCGGCGGGCGCTGGCCGAGCGGCCCAGCGGGCCGTGCGGACTCTGGGACCTCTGGAGGAAGTCCAGGAGGCCGTCCTTGCTCAGCAGCTCCACGTCGCTCTCGCTGCTGCTGCGGCCGAAGGCGCCGCTCGGGTCCGGCGCCGCCCACGCGAAGCGCCGCTCCTCCAGCTCGCGCAGGCGCCGCTGCCGGGCCGCCTCCTTCGCCTCGCGGTCCACGTTGTCCTGGGAGCGGGAAGAAGGCGGGAGAGCTCAGCGTCGGCGCGACAGAGCGGCCTGCGCTCGGCTTCACCTCACACTGACCTTCACAGCCTTCCTGAACTTGATGCAGAAGTCCTGGAAGATGCGGAAGCACTCGTCCAGCTTGAACGTGTCCTTGTCCTCGCAAAAGAAATCGATGAGCGCGTTCCCCTCCTTCCGCAGGTCCAGCCTGCGTCTCTTCAGCTCCTGAAGTGTCTGCGCTGAACTCTGTGACCACACACACACACACACGCACACACGTACACACGTACACACACACACACACACACACGCGCGCGCACAAGCACGCACACGGACACGCACACACACGGACACACACACACACACACACGCACACAGACACACAGACACACACGTACACACACGTACACACACGTACACACACACACACACACACACACACACACACACACACACACACACACACACACACACACACACACACACACACACACACACACAGTTATTGGCAGCTGCTGCCGACTAAGTGCATTACGTAACCGCTGCCGCTGCTTCACCTGCAGGAACGGCTCCAGCTGCTGCAGCAGCTCCTGGTCTCCTTGAACCTTCTCCTCCAGGGATTTGATGCGGACGTAGAGGGAGGAAAAGTCCATTTCGATGTTCTCCACCGAGATCCTACACGGGACACACGGACGTTGCTGCACAGAGCCTCGGAGCTGGTTAAAGGGCCTCGGAGCGACTTTCTTTACCTGGCTGCACTCTGGACGTCCTGAAGTCTCTCCGGGAACTTGAGCAGCTTCTCGTCCTTCTTCTTCGCCTCCTGTGTGGACAGACGCGTTACACGACGCATGACCGGCGACGCTTCTAGGCTACGTGAGACGTCGGCCCGCTACTCTGGGCCGGTTCCTGCTTCCCGTCCACCTGGACCCGTCTCCAGGCCCGAAGCGGATTCTGTGGCTCCGTGCGGTTCGACTGCTTTCTGTCTCGCGTGCTCCACGCTCACATGTGCAGCTGCTCTCCGATTACCCAGAGGGCCTTGCTGGTACTGTGTGCATAGCAGTGTGAGCGGTGACTTCACTGACCATGGCAACGAAGTGCAGCAGGTTCATTCCGGGCTTGTTGGCCTTGGTGTCTGCCAGCGACAGGAGGGAGGACAGCTTGAATCCCACGGCGTTCCCCGCGTAGCCGCCCTGCGGGAGCGACAGAACACGCAGTGAGCCCCTCCGCACCCGCCGCGGGACGGCGGCGCGGCAGCGGCCGACTCACGGCGTTCATGATGTTCCCGGCCTGCAGCACCAGATGCAGGATGGCGTGGAGCTCCTCGCAGCTCATCAGCTCTGAGGGGAGATCAGCAGCGAGTCAATCAGAATCCACGGCGGAGGAGCTCACAACACAGAAAAACTGCAGGCATGAAACACGGTCATCAGGAGTCAAGCAGACTTAGCTCAATGCTGAGGATCTGTGTTTACATTATCTGTTATGTCCCACTTACAAGTTGTCCCTTGTTATTTTTGCAGATATTTGCAGAGATTTTTAGAAAATTGGAAAATAGAATGAAGCTCAACGGTGTAGTTTTCAGGAGGACAATGACGGCCCCGCTTTGTTTTTCCGTTCCGTTCCCATCGGTGTTTCTCAGGTGACGCGTTCATGCAGCTCAGATATCTGGGTCACCTGTCAGCGTGAGTGCGTGCGCAGCCGGGCCTTTGTGTTGTCACCTTTGGTGGCGACGCGGACGACATCGATCTCGTGGCTCATCGCGGCGCAGGACGGGAAGAACTCCTCGCGCAGGACCATGGCCTCGATCCGGACCTCGAAGCTGCCGGGAGCAGAGGGAGCAGGTGGATCAGTGGCTCGAGGAGAGACTCGGGCTGGAGGTTATGAAGACTTTGATTTCACTGATGGAGGGTGAGGATGTGGAAGCGTGAGGCGTTCAGTGATGGATAAAAATCTAATTTACAGTAGCTCATGATTCTCTATTCGTCAGATGACAAGAAACACCCCAACCCTCTGTTGGAAAAACACATCCCCAAAACCTCAGAAAGCAGATTAAAACCTCCATAAACCTCCCGTCTCCGTCGTTTCAGGTCATTCACTCAACTCACCGCGGCACCTGGATTAGCAGGAACATAAAGGAGTCGACGAGCGTCAGCTTGTCCGCGTCTCCCTTAAACATCTGCAGCTTCTTAACCTGCGCAGACAATGAAGGGAGAAGCTCAGCAGCCGCCAAGCGTTTACATAAACCGCTGGTCATTCACCAACTGTCTGCGTGTCACACACACCTCCTCTGCATCAGGAAGGAGCTTCAACAGGTCTTTGAGCAGCTCGGCCCCATAAATCTTTCCTTCTCCCCGTCGTATGTCCTCAACAATGGAGCGGTTGGACCTGGAAGTCAGACAGCTCCTTTCAATTCAGCCCAATGACAAATAGCACAGGTGTCCCCTTTTGAGGGCGGCTCCTCAGTGTCTACGACGGCGCTGCAGCCCAGTGGAGTCAGAGGCTCCTGACTCAAAGAAAGCAAGAATAGTGATTGTCTCCACGGATCGCTGTCCGTTGATGAAGTCTGGACAGGTTTGTGTAACTGCTGCAGCCTGAGGTGATCTTAGCAGGAGCCCTGCTACATTACATGCTCGTATGGTGAAATGGACCCCTGCAAACACAGCAGAGCGCTTTCACCTCACAACTGTAAAGTGGCATTAAACTACCAGGGTTGAATGAACAGAGGAAGGATCTGGCTCTTAGATAAACACTTATAATCCTGTGTAAAGAGCTGGAGCGAGGAGGCGTGGGTGGCATGGCCCTGCCTTGACAGGCCGGCGCTCGGCTTTGCAAACTCAGCCGAAAACCTTTGGCAAAGTGTTGAATCTGTGTTCGATTCATTTACAAATGGGCTCCGTGGAGCTGGCAGGCGTCAGGAGGCCTCCTGGATCTACTGGAGAAATCCTTAAAGAATGTTTAGTGGGAATAATCACGACTGGACACATGTTCTGATGATGATGACGATGATGATGATAATGATGATGAGCTTTGTGCACATCACCAGCTGAAGGTAAATGAAAAGCCTACACAGAAACACAGCGGCTGTGATGAGCTCACTGCAGAATGGCTGACATTCAAATGTCATTGAAATGCACTGGGAGGCCATGCAAATCAGCCGCCACGGCAGCAGGACGCTCCACAGTCTTTTTGGACTGTTTGGACTAGTTTGGTAACACAACCCTGACCTGTTCTGGTTCATCACCTGGAGATTACAACGAAACAATGGCGCAAAAAGAAAATCCTATTAAAGTAAATGAGACAGATTTTGACCCTAATCGCCCTCATTTGTAACGGCCTTTAAATAATGGAGCTTTTCTGAAACTCAAACAGAAGGCGTTTTACGGAGACAGGCCTGATCTCAGACCTCCCCTGTTCCCACATCTCTGCCGTCTTTGTAGAAAAACCACGAACAGATGATAAATGACCTATATTTGCTCCGTGGATCAGCTGCGTCCTGCTGCTCAGGTTGACTGGCGTCAACTAGCACACTAATTACCTGCAGCTATGCAAAGCAGTGGATGTGTGTGTGGTCACAATGAATCATCAGTCACCAGTGAGACTCGCTACGTCTCCAGGCTGCTCTTTGCACTGTGAGCTTCACGGAGGCACTTACTTCTTGAACTGCTTCAGGAAAATGCCCACATTCATGCCCCTCTTGGAGTCGAGGATGCTGATCTGAAACCACACGTCAGACACATCACTCGTACAGTATATATTATCGCGGCTCCTCTCCGTGCACCTCCTCTCACCTCGTCCTTGCTGCTCTCCTTGAAGGAGCGGGAGCGCGACACGGCGGCGGCGGCCCCGGGCGCGGCCGCCGCCGCCCCCGCCCCCCGCGGCCCCCCCGCCGCCTCCTCCTGCTGCCCGAACAGCTCCTCCACGGAGCGCACGTCGATCTGGAACTGCTGCTGCCGCACCGCCATGGTCCAGATGTTGGGCTTCCCGCGCACCTTCTCCTCGGGGATGGGCTTCCAGAAGAAGCTGCGCACGCGGCGCTTCCTGCGGCCGCCGGGCGCGGCGGTGGCCGGGGGCGGGGGAGGGGGCGGGGGCAGGGGCGGCGGCGGGGGGGCGGCGCGCTTGGAGGCGTCGCCGGGGCTGCTCTTCGGCATAGAGGACGCGGCGCGGCTGCTGCCCTCGCTGCTGCAGCTCTCTGGATCATTGGCTGTGGACGGGCGACTCATCACCAGCGTCACAGGGAGGAGCCGGCTCCGCGCGAGGCTGCCGCAGGTGCACTCGGGCCGTCCCTTCGTCTGGTCACAGTGTCGGGAGCGCGTCCTGGGATTCTGCCCGTCTCCATCACTCGGCTGGTCGTCCGTGGCGCTGAGCACAGCCCCCGCAGGCTACCTCCCGGAGGGGAGGCGGGGGGTGGGGGGGGCGGCCATGGAGCTGCAGACGCAACACAGAACAGCACAGGGCAGGTTTTACACGGCGACCCACGCGTGCGGTCGCGGACAGCCTGAAATGAGAGCGCGCTGATCAAAAGAGAGGGGGGACCGGGGCGGAAGCGGCCAATCCCGTTCTTTTCTCTATTCTGAGGGCTTTGAAGTCTTTTGAGGTCTCTGTGTGGATCAGAGACATTAGACACACAGCCTGGTATCGTTTTCATTTTAACCGCTCCCATGTAGTAGTGAAGTAGCTGCAGGTGAAGACCATGATGGAATCTCCCCCACAAAGTCTTATTTATGACTGTAATGTGCAGTGAATACGGGATTTCACTAAGGTTTACTGAATTGGCCCCGTTCATCTGAATCCGCACAGGGACAGTATGAACTGTTACGCCGTAACAGGAGGCGACTATGACTGTAACTCAGTCTCTATTCACATCAGCACCATCTGTTGTCATAGTCTTAGCATCGTCATTAGCAAAACAGCACCGGCAGCGGTGGAAGGTCACCCTGAGGAAGAACAATAGGAAACAGCAGCGCAGCAGCAGTGCCACTCACACGCCAACGCATGATCCGCCTTCAGTCAGAGCGTACGGAGCCTGGAGGATGGACGGATGACGCCGTAAAACACCTACCACCACACACCAGACAGGGCCGCTTTGTATAGAGTTCTAGAATCCGCCTCTCAAACATCACTAATCCCCCACGCGTTCGTCCACCTGAGACCCAGCGCGTCTCAATAATTAACGAAGCACGCGTCACGAACGGCCTCAAGTTGCCAACATCAGCCTGTGCAGCCGCCGCACCCTCAGCTGTCCTGTCCCCAGAGCCGGACATCAGCATCACTCTCCTCATCCATTACTTATGAGGCCCACTTCAAACTGACCCAGCGCCCCAAAACGCCACATTTAAATTAAAAAGTCACGGAAAGTCGTGCTTCATTCCCACGAGGGGGAAAAGCGGTGGTTCGGCTGCTAACGGACATCATGGATTATTTCTGCGTATGATTTAAACAAATGAGAGACCAATACAATAAGCCTTAGTGGTGGTGGAAGGTGGACAAACAGCAGGTTGTCTCTACAGGATCTTGATAAGCCGGAGGACGAGGAAGCAAACCCTCCCAACGTATCAGACTCATCTTTGCAAACAAAAACATATTTGCACACATCATATGTGGGAAACAGGGCCAGTATTATATCAAATGTGACCAATGGGCGCAGGCTGAAAGTCACAGGTTGGACACGACTGAATCCGACTACAACCACGGGCTCCTTCGCCACAGGAGGAGCCCCACCCGTCAGTAACACTATACAGACGCAGCCCGAGGGCCGAGGAAGCGCGGGGGCTGCGTGAATGAAGGGACAGAGCGCTTCATGTGGGCGCTCCACCTGTTGCACCCCCCCCCCCCCCCACCCCACACACACACACACACACACACACACACACACCCCGAGGCCGGTCCACTCCCATCCGTCTCAGCTGGTGACAGGGACGACCCCACCCTGTCAGCGGCCTCTGATGTGTGGCCCAGGGGCTGCAGGACAAACCACCTTTAGCTGAGTTTAGTTTAAATAGCTGTAGTACACACGTGTGCATTACATTGTGAAGACAAAACTAAACTGTGCTTTAGTTTCCTTTGTGTTTGTGTCGTTTCATCCAGTGGAGCCCCAGATGACGAGCGGCAGTTGTGCAGTTTCACGGTGGACAAACATCTGTTGGCTTCTTATTTCACTCGTTCTGAGCGCGTTTCCAGGGCGCCGTCGAGCCCAAAACAAACACGATCCCCGCTGCCGCGCGAACGTGTGACGCCCAAGGTCACGGCGCCGCCAGCGCTAACGGCCCCCTGCTGTTAACATCCACTCTAATTTCCTGAGGGTCAGTGAAGTCGGGGGCTTTCGCTCGCACCGCGGGGGCAAAGAGGCGCGTTGACAGGGGATTTGCCGGCCCCGCGTCCCGCTCGTTGCTGGGAAATGCTCGTTAGCGGGGTACGTCCTGCGCGGGGCTCAGCGGGTCGCCGCTGTGGGGCCGCTGTGCTTTTGATCCCGCCGCCCACAGCACCTTGATCCCAGCTTGTCCAAACGGTGGCGAGGGGGCCGCTGCTGATGGGAGTTTAATGGCACTCAGATTCAATCTTTTCCCACTAATGACTATAACACAACGCGTTAAAAGCTGGAGGCTAGAGACCGAGCCTCCAACCAACCACTCAAGTCAACACCATCTCTTCTCACCCACTGAACATGAACTGATATCTCAAACACAGACTCGTGCGCAGCTCTGGAGCGGAGCAGCGTCACCAGTGGACCTCAGTAACTGTGGACTCACATTAAACGTCAGCTGAAGGCCCTTTATCGCCTCTTGTGCCACTGCTTGTGTAACGCACGTCAACCCAGAAAGCTCCTGTCGAAGCCCAGTGCAGACAAGAAACCCATTATGCAGGAAATCCTGGAATTATAGAATATTTTCAAAGACTGAGCACTTGGGAACTAGTCGGCTGTATTCCTGCGTGAAGCCTGACTGAGTAAATGCATTTCCCTGTGAATAAAACGACTGCTGACTCAGACACAGCTCACCTCTGTGACGATTCATCTGAAGGTGAAATATTCAAACTGCAGGAAGCAGAAAAAGAAACATGGCTTATATATTATCTGCACAGGAGACATTTTTCACTCATTGCTCTGTCTTAATTAGCTGATGTGATAATCCCCAATGCAGGATCAATGAGTTATAACACTCTCCCCTGAGCACCAAGTGATGTGAATGAGCAAATACATGTCAGCGTTCTGCCCACAAGCTGTCAAATCCCATAATCCTCCTCGGGAAAGTCTTTATTTCTCAGACTCATTCCAGCCCCTGCGCTAATGGCTGTTTGAGCTCGCGTCACGGCTGCAGGTCACTTCATCAACACATAATCCAACCCCTTGTCTCTGCCTGTGCTGCCTGAACCAGCCACTTACCTCCCGGACAAACAAGCCTGTGATTTAAGGGGCTCTGCGTCGGGGCCTAACGTGGCTCAACGGCTTCTCAAATCTGCCAAATCTGCTCTAAGGAGATTATTCTATGGTGTAATTTGTGTAGCGTGAGGAATGAGTTCCTAATAGGGTCAAAGTACAGAACGTGGCACCTCAGGCCACTAAACCTGCAGTTCTGCCAGTGGCAGATCTCAGCCCAGTTATTTATTGGTCGTGACAAAACCGGGTTCTGCAGCGCCGCTGATGCAGAGGATGTGGAGAACAGTGAGGAACCTCCCTCATCTTTTATACGTCTGCAGGTCACTGCTGTTAAAACAACTCAAGGCCTGCGTGATCGCCTCCGCAGCGATTACATGCACCTACAAACTGGCCCAGATGTTCCCTCACTGGGACTCCAGACCGTCCCACAATTCAGAAAGGCAGCTATAAATAGAAGGCAATCTCCCTCCATCGCTGCCTGAATCAAAAGCGATGGAGTTGGGTCCAAGCTGTCTAGTTAGCGTCTAGTTATCTACTGGAACAGTTTTTTTGAGGAGGAATAGGCACAGTCACAAGAAGGAGCTCAGCTGTGACGGGTGAACATTTGGATGGTTTGAATCATTCCTGACTGGCATGAAAGCAACTGAAGAGTCCAACATGTTTCCAGGGCCCCACATATAATCCCACCTGCAGGTTTTTTTATTTTTTTAGAGTCGTCCATCCACAACCTTTGGTGAACCTGGATCAGATTCATGCAGCAGCACCATTAACACCGCCGCGTGGCTCCTGCAGGTAAACAAACCGGGACTCCGCCTGCATCACAACTCATGAAGATCACTTAATACCAGAATCAACTGGGACCTGTTATTGTGCCTCCGTTGCATGACGGACACCTGCAGACACACACGGGACACGTCCTCCAGGCTTCACTAAACCTGCTGATGACAGCCCTCCGCACAGAGGGTTCACGTATGGAAGATTAAAGCACGCGCCTGCGCCGCCAATGACTGTTTAACAGGATTCAGGTGGGTTCAAGTAGAAGACCAATATGAATGACTAGCTCCCTGTAACACACGTTATGTCACACTCACTAGGCGACCTGTAACTGAGCGGAGAATTCACCTAATCGTTTAATCTGAGTCAAGCAAACAGGGAATCTGTGCCTCTTAACAACAGGGCATGGAGCCTGATGAGGCACAATGCACCTTCATTTAATGAAGCAGTTTGGTATTATTAGAAAAATAATTAAAGTGTTTCAGGGTTTGGTGACAAACCTAACACAGTGAGATATATATGTGTGTGTGTGTGTGTGTGTGAGTCAGACAGAGAATACAACATTATACACAGTATAACATAGAGAAGCCTCTTTCAGTGTCTCGTTTTAGGTCAATCCAGAGACTGTGCACATGGAGACGCATCATAACATCAAAGCGCTTTAATAACACGGTTTCGTGCTGTGTCAACAAATGCACAGAGCACATTTCGCCTCATACGCGGCCGCGCTGACGGCTCACTTTACGTCTTTAACGGCTCCTCCCGGGTGCTGGCGCTCTACAGCATCCTGAGGAGCATCATCCAGATCATCACGCCCGTAATTCAAATTAACTGTGACCAACAGACAGCGCCTTCCACCTCCAGACTACAAAACAAAGCTGAATAAAGCGCACGGCGGCAGATTCAGACGACACGGAGGAGGATGAGGCGGGTGACGGAACCGGCGCTGTTCTGTTGGTCACAGGTGATCGGCGTCCGGCCCGGAGCACGGCGCTGCATCTGCATCCTTCTGTCGCTTCAGCACTCTGCGTCGGCTGCCAAGACCTGCTCCAGGCAAATCTCCCAGTGCCAGGAGCTCGGAGGTTAATCACTGCATTTCCAGCGCCATAAGACGGGTGCTGTGTGATTTAGCAGAAAACCTGCTTAACAAGTGGCTAAAACCGATAGATCCCGGTTATTATGATTAGGAGACAAAGGTGAGAAATAAAGCGGGCGCTCAGGTCGCCATAGAGACGACAAGCAAACATGTTTACAGGGCCGCGTTCACCCAAGGGCACGAATACACAACAAGCTTCATGAGAAAACACATTAATACCTGCATAACACATACGTGACTGATGCTACAGAAATATTAAAACAATGATTTTTTTTTCTTCATTTAAAAACCACATCACTAAAACGGTGCATATTTTTAAGAGCACGGTTGATCCCCAAGTTGCCAACTACTATTCAGCCCCCTCCTGCTCCCACACACACAAATCAAGGCCCTGAACATCTTCCTCCTCGGCCTGACGTCAGGGATTTGAGTTTTCCTCGTTACTCCCGGCCTCCACAGCAACCGGTGGGTGACACGGCCCTCCCCCTCGACCCGACCCAGAGAGAAGCTCTGTTTTTTTTTTTTATTTCCCACTGTGGTATTGTTCCCACCGCTTGAATGGATTGCCCTCTAATTCATCCCCGAGCACAAAAGCCGAGGAAGCGGGGATCTGAGGTGCAGCGTTTTAAAGCCACACATGTTGAAGCAAAAGGGCCGGACAGTAACCACCACAGGACTGAGACCACACCGCTGGCTTTAAATGGCTTTAAGCTAAAGTAAAAATGTCCGTCACACGCACGGCGCCGCAGTGAACCTTGATTCTTCTGTGGTAGCAACCAAAGTGCAGCAAAACATCAACACGTACGCAAACATTAGAACAATCTGGCTTTGAAGGCTCCCAACGTTCACGGCAGTATCATTTTAAGACATAGGCCCAAATAACAAAAAGGTACTTTATAAAAGGTATTTGAGACAATAAAGATTTACAGAGGGAGAAACACATCAGTCCCTGCTGAGCAGGTAACAGCAGCTGAGGTGAGTGGAAAGTTAAGAACTGGAGCTTTCTTCATTCTATAAACTATTTCTATAAATAACATGGTGCTGTCTGATCCACTCCACTCGCTATTTAACAAGAACTCCACTAATTGTGACGGAACTCTCGCACTCCTGCTGCTCCGCGGTGCTGATTCTGGGAAGGGCCACTTAACGTAACGAGCCGTTCCTATGGCGCACACACGGTGAACAAACGCGTCCAGGCCTCGAACCACCGAACCTCTCCCCGGTGTCACGACGGAGCCGCGCTGCACTGCGGGACGCGCGAAGCAGAACGCGCCGCCGCTCCGACTCTTTTCTGGCGGAGTTGCGCATCGGGACGCGGCGCGATGCGGCGGCACCGTCCTGCGGGACTTACCGGAGGGATGAGGGCGCTCGCCGGGACACGCGATGCGCTCCGGCGCCGCCGGAGGAGGCGGGAGACACGTTAACGGGAGGAGAATGTGCCTCGTTCCGGGCGACGTGCGGCTCAGGTGCGCTGCCGCCGTCCGACGCGAGCTGCGGCGCTGACAGAGACTCACACCGGCGGCGGCGGCGGCGGCAGGATGGGCAGCGACGGACGAGCGAACTCCTGCGTGATTGGTCCAGGTGGACCTGGCGCGTTCGCGCGTACCCCCCCCCCTCCGTGCGCGCTCACGCGCAGCTTGTGACCGCTGGCGCAATCACAAGGCTGGAACTAGCGGCTCAGGTGAGTGTGCGCAACTCTCCAGGTAAGGAGCGGCAGAATGCGTGAATACATTGAAACTACCGCAACTCGTCCCATTCATCATTTGAGAAGAAATATTGTGCAGCTACAACAATTATTCAAATATCATTTCTCTCAAAGAAAACTAACTTGACATTTTAAGCAAAAGTGATCAATTATGAGCACACAATAGTGCTGCCTTCAAATGTTGTAGGATACTTGGATACTACTTAGATTTGGCAGCTTTACACAATCACTTACTGCTAAATACTGCATGTATAGGATCAGCATCTTCATGCTTGTGTGTAAAACTAAAGTCACATTTTAAATGCAGCTGTTGTACTTGTATCATTTACACTGCTTTGTAGTGAAATACATAAACACTATTTCAGAGTGGGTGAGAGAGTATTTTACATCTGACAGCTCAGATTTTGCATCTACGCTAAAAGTTACGTTTTCTGAGGAAACAGCTGTTTTCAACCATACATTGGATACGGTTCCATCTTAAGGCTATAATGCGTCAATTATATTTAATAAGTTTATACAAATCCAAATACAATTTCTCTAATGTGCATCTGATTTTTATGCACTCTTCTACAGATTTGCTGCATCTGAAACCTTAAACTTCCTGCTTTTTACCGTGACGTCCTGAAGACTCATGCTTTACTGACAATATATCTACAGACGAAACACGTCACAGAGACTGTGATCAACAACCTGGGGATTAACCTGATCCTGTCAAATGTATACCTGTGGGTGTGGTAGCTTTGTGAAGTTTAACACATAAAAAGGAATCTGAAAGCACCTGGATGTGAGAGAACCTTCCGAGGCCCTCCGTCGATTACAGCAATTTGAATCCATATGTCAACAGAACAAAACGAGCAGCACAATAAACCACTGGCAGCTTTCAGATAAGGAGCAAGCTAAAAAAAAAAAAAAAAAAGGATGGAGCAGATCGGGTTACTTGAAAAATGTTCACATTATTATAAATTCTAAGAACACATCAAACGCATGTTCTGCGTCATTGCTTGCGCCGCACGCCTTTATGGTCGGGTCTTTTCTACTTTTCTCTTGAATTCTGGTGGCGACATTACACGCTAACAAAAATAATACGAACCTGGAAACACTCAACGAAAGGAAAAGGTACTCTCAATAAAAGGGTTACACAACAGAGTCAGAATTAAAATCAACATTTATTAATGTTTAGTAATTACATAACAAGTAGTAGTACGTAAAAGTACTAGGACATAATTTGTAAATTTCTGAAAAAAGCCAAATGGTGCATTGTCTTAAAGGTAATATAGTAAAAATTACAAATATATATCAAATCATTTGAGGGAAAGGTTGAAGGATATTCACACTCTCTAACTGCTTTATTAATAGTTATAGTGATTGGAGAACAATTTGAGGACACGGGGCAGCTGGTTATAAATACCACAGTACAGAAATCCCCTCTGAAAAATATAACTTTATATAGAACAACCAAGGAAAGTTAGCAGCTCAGGTAAAAGATGCTGGTTTTATTTACCAAAGACAAAAACATTTTCAAGTTAACTGTGTTTTGGTTTCCACCTTACATTTACTGTCCGTTTGAAGTCTCCAATGCATAAATATGCTTACGTGCAATATGGATAAATATCTGAGAAGATCATGTTCTTTAGTTGGAGGACTTTAACAGATATTGCGTGTTTTTGGAGTGTATGAGCATGTAGCAAGATTTACAGGCTTTAACTGCACTTACTCCGTGTGTGTGTTGTGTGTGTGTGTGTGTGTGTGTGTGTGTGTGTGTGTGTGGTCCACTCTTCCTTCAAGAGTTGGTCCCGAGAACTCGTAGTGCAAGCGCCTGTGGTTGGATTTCATGATAAAAGTGGCAAATTCAAGGCACGTTTAGTCACACAGGCAGATCTGCAGTTTTCTCTGGAACGCAAGAGAATTAGCACTTTGACGTGTTCTGTAAAAATGTAGGAAATTGCTAAATGTAATTTGAATTAGGAAATAGCAACGTGTCAGCATCACGTGTCGTTAGTTATGAATAGCCATTCATGTAACTTTTACACGTTTGAAGGAACAGACTGACATTTAGGGATCGTCTTTGCGTTTTGTGCCACACGTGACTCTCATAGTGGTCTGTTCAATACAGAGTCAGCACCAGAACCCACTTGTTCTTCTTAGAATGAAGAGAGGAACCAGGGGTAACGCTGACTTTGCAACTTTGGCTTTTGGTAGTAGCGAGGTTCAGACATGTTGCTAGGCAGAACGACTGAACCCTTGGACAGGGCCTTGCGAGCCGTTTCCCACCATTTATGCTAAGATAAGATAACCAGCTGCTGCTATAGCTGTAGAGTAAACAGGCAAATACGAGAGTCCCTGTCATATATCAGCAATGAAACAAACCTATTCACCAAGTACTGCTGTGTACTGGTGAGGTAACCAATTTGCTTTTACCTTTTTAGGTATTAAGTCAAATCATAAAGAAGACACGCTGAAACAAACAGCTTGCTTGATTAGATTTTCGTAAAGCATTCATCCCACGCTCAGTCAGCTGAGGAGAGTGATGTAAATGTAGTTTTGATCCTGTAGCTATCGTCGCAGAGCAAACATCTGCTCTGCTGGGACACAACATTCATATGCTGGCAAAAAAAGGCCATTTACAGTTTCCAAATGAGTTTACTACAGCAATTCCTGTTCAACGGATTTGTCAAACAGGTAGGAAAAGTGCCTGTCCAATGATCCGAAATAACATAACAGAACAAAATATCAAAAACAGATTGTTTTTTGTATTACATTAAAAGACTTACAATTGTGATAGTTTGAAAGGCAGTGGCAGAGCTTAAGAAGCGTTGGGGAGGATTTTTAAGTGTTTAGTGCTTTTCCAGCCAAGACGGACTGTCTCCACCAGGCATTTTCAACTTGATGTGGAACTGCTTGAGTGTCTGTTCCAACTGTTGTTGGTTTCCAGCATAGTATGCGGCTATGGCATTGTGGAACAGGATGAGCTGGTTGTGCAACACCTTCACCTGTTTCAAAGCGGGAAAAGTAAGGAGAGACGATGACACACTTGAACGTAACAATATGGGCCTGCGAAGCAGTACTAGCGCTCAGCAGACCTTGTTCTCCTCCAGGAACTTCAGCTTGATGGAGACGTCGTTTCGCATCCTCTCGTACTTCTCACGGTGGACCTGGAACTGCTGCTGAGACTGCTCAATCTTGGGCAAAGTGGTGGCATCGCGAGGTCCCAGATTCAACTCCTCCAAATCGGTGCGGTACGCATCGTACTCGACTCTAGCAACGAAGGATCAAACACACTTGACAGTACAGTTATACAGGTCAAAAGCATGAGGGGATAAAGCAACTGGTATGCAGTACCTTGCTATTTCATACTGCTTGATGTTAAGCATGGTGTCTTCAATAGTTTGCTCCACTAGTGTGGTCACACTGGAAATGAAGAAGTTAATAGCCCCCAGCAGCGTCTCTCCATTTTTGGATAAAAGCTTTTGGGTGTCAGCGTTGTAACCAAACTCCTCCTGGAGATCAAGACATGCGCCAATTTTACCAAAACATAGACGTTAAATCTGTATTAAGACAACAAACGTCCATGCTTTCATGCACGCTGGCATGACTGAGATTAGAGCATGACAAAGAAAACACAGAACATTGTTTAGATGCAATTCTACAGAAAACATTTCACGCCAATGATCTATAGTGAAAATGTCCACGGCATTTAGCTAATATGAACGATGTCTCACATGAAGTTCTGGTGACTTGAGGCTGAGGTCGGCAAAGGCGTCGCCCAGCTGCCTCTGCGTCTGCATGATCTGGGACAGCTGGCTGCCCAGAGTCTGAGCCAGCTTGATGATGTTTTGGTACTTTCGCTTGTTGTCGCGCAGGACTTCGATTTGTGCCTCCAGCTCAAGGTCCACGGTCCTCGAGCCACGGCCCAGCTTTTCGGACAGGATCTGCCTCGTACACTGCGGAGCACGGGAAGCTGGTTAATAATGCATTCATGAAAGGTTAGCTGCGCTAAAAATGCTACAGGTGACTCACAACAGAGGAAGAGGAACGCAAAGCGAAGGGGGAAACCAAAACTACGAATTCTAAACCAAGAAAGTTAGAGTTGTTCACTTTTCTGCCAGCATCCTAATTAGCAGGGGCCATAAACACCGGGGCTGACAGATCACGTCGTTATAAATCAGGAACAAAGAGGATTACTTTATATGTGTTGATGCTCCATTTTCTGACTAGGTCCAGTTTTTCCATGGCCGGGTTCTTTAAATCATCCGACAGGACCACCGCGCCGCTCTTTTGCTGTGCTGTCATCGGGCCTGGACAATTAAAAATCATTCACTTGATGAGTGATTGAGTTATTGGATTGAAGGTTAGGAGGCTGTGGTGACAATTAGATGTATTACAAGGATTAGAATAATTAGTGTGATTAGATTATCATTCTCATTCAATGAAAATACAGTGAACCATGACGTTCCACCAGTCTTTCAGTGACAGCAAAAGTGCTTCACTGTGTTTTGGACACAGAAGGGAAAAGTTAGAAACAAAAAAAATATGGACAAAATATAGTCAAAGGTTTTAAGACAAAGTACAATGTGCAGTGTAGCGTTAAGTAGGTTAGCTGTAGCAGACAAAGCATTTTCTTAATTTATAGCTGAAGACTGCTCAGATTTAGCAAACAAAAGGTGGTCAAAGGTCCTTTATTGCCATTTCGATCCAGGAAAGTGTGTACAGGGTCAAACAAACCTGCATTTGACTGGGAACTCGGTGCTACAACAATGACAAAGATGACACAAATCTACATGTATTAAACTGAGCCAGCAGTGTTTTCAACTGCTGGCAAGTTTCAAGTCATTTTTACCCTCGTGATTTTAGCTAAAAAGCTTTTGACTCTCTACATACTCCAGTATGTAACACCAACGTTTAACGCTTTCATATGCTTTGAAGCTAAAGGCTTCAGATGTCAATTTCTGCATTTTAATTGGCTACGGAAAAGTTTTTTTTTTTTTTCACATAATTCGGTCTTGTCTCACCTTTTGTATCATCTTTTCACTCGGACAAAAGGAAAAGACAGACTGTGGGTAGCAAAGGTCAAATGATGCAAGCGGGAAAATCCTCCAACAATAAAACGTGAAAGCATTCTTTTAAAGCTAAAGCACATTCGTTGGGCCACTGCAAAGCAGACCAATGTCAATCAAGCTCAGACTCGTGTAAAGACAAGCGGATGGCAATTAACGAGAAAGGAAAAGCAGAAAGGTTTGAGCCAGAACGAGGCACAGCCTGTGGGAACAACGAGAAGGTAAGAAACCGATGAAAACCACGACAGTTACACTAGACCACAGTTGACGGAACGTCATCTTGTTTATACTTTGGCTGCAGATACCTTTCTCAGCCTGGCTAACGCTGGAAGAGCGTGCCAGGCGGCTAGCAACGGCTGAGCTGGGTGCGACAGGTGCCACGGGGGACGTGGGCAGGCTTGCTGACCCTGGAGATATTCAGAGTTAGGATTCATTAGTAGGTCACCCTCCTGCCTACGCAAGCAGAAGAGGGAACTTCTCATTGATGCCGGATCTCCCGTCTGTGCGTTCTCTTTAATAAATGGAGCCTCATCATGTTGCCAGATGAATAAAGCCTCCATCAATCAGTGTAAATAAAGTGGAAAATAACCACGGCAACATAGTGGTGAATGAGAGCTCGACGCTCGATGGGAAGGTTCTTATTTGCATTTGTAACAAGGGTGTGATGATAAAAAAGGAAAACAGGGTTACAACCTGGAGATCACAGGAAACTCATTATATTCAATTGATGTCCAGCTATACAAATTCAAATGCCTGCCTTTCAAATCTCACCGACATTAAAAACCAAACGTGGCGCACTGGTTACACCCAGAGGCAGCGACCGCTTGTCAACACAGCGCTGCAGAGCACACAAATGCTGGGACGAGCTGACGAGACCAAGAGCTGCTGCATCACAAAACATTACACACAAAACAACAACAGCGCAGCAGCATGAAAGCGGAGCATTTACCTTTGTACGGTCCCGATTCAATGATGCCCTCTGTTGCTGAAGCAAAGTTGCTGGAGGTGACACTAGACTCTGAAAGGTTTATGGCTCTGTGGCTGCTGGGGCTGTAAGAGTCCTGCTAAAACATCAGACAAGTTATTCACAGGCTGCCCGGCAACATCCAGCCGACAGGCGGCAGCAACAAGAAAATGCAGCAAAGCTAAACTCCTCAGAGATTGAGCAAAATGAGTCAGGTTCACTCACTGCTAAGCAACAGTTCAATAAAGCTCTGACAGAAAACAAGCCATCGCTCCCTTGTAATTATGGGTCTAATTTGTGAACTGAAGCTGCACACGTGCTCGCTGCTGAGGTGTCTGAAGCGTGAGCACTTCTGACGATTTGATCATATCGATGTTTGCTGATTCCGTTTTTTTCTTCGCTTTGCTAATTTAATGACACATACAGTACTGTAGCATTAGACAAACACAATGAGGCAGCTCTAAAACAGGCTTTGTTTTGACTAATTCTCTTCAACAGCTTGTTGCTACCTTTCAGAGGCTACTAATCAAGCGCTCACCCTCTTGAAAACTGTCTCAGGGCTCTGATCCAGATCTCCATTGGTAGTGACTGGGATCTCAGCGGCTGAGCATCTGTGGGACTCCTCAGCCATTGTGCTTTCCTGTAATGAGCAGGGTGAAATGAACCAAGTTATTGCTCAGCGCTTCCCCTGACAACGAGAGGGCTCAAGCATTCTCCATCCAGACACTACAGTTGTGGACTGCCATCTTGTGGACACTACTACAGTGGAAATGACTGGTTTGGACCAGAAGAGAATATTTAACTGGAATTATAGAAATGACAAGACAGTACAACAACAACAACAACAACAGATTAACAATATCCTAAACAACAATGTGGACAGCAAGGCAGAAAGTTTGGTAGTTAAATGCCGCTAAAACAAGCTGTAATTACAGCATTATGTCTACATTCGAGCCAATCCATTACTGGACCACTGGTCATTAATGGGAGGGACAGGACGGGAGCGTAGTGAGCTTTAGATGAGCCACGTTGGGAGATTACAGCATCTACCAGTGCACGAAGTCCCTGTTCAGCTGACTCAACTTTCATCACATCCCTGACTTATTGTTCCTACAACTGCACAATGGAATCAATTAGTGCGTGACAGTCACAACCAACCTTTACATACAAAAGTACATGTATCGGTGTTGGCTGGTGTACTGTACAGATATGACATTACACACGTCATAAAGGCTGAGGGAGTGATGCCCCACCCATTGAGCGACTCACAAAAGGGAAATAAAAATCTGCTGCTCCACTCAGGGTTTGTGTGTTTCAAATCCAATATGAGCATTCTAGTTTTTTGTGCCAACCCTAATTACGCCAACTCACATTAAACATCATTTAATCATTCTGTGGTACAGTTCGACTCACACAAACAAAACCAAGTTCCCCTGAGCCTTAAATATAAAAAACAGTCTAATGGAGAGAAAATTGGAATCTATATGAAAGCATAAATCTCGTCTTACTGGTGGACCAAACAGGTCTGTGACATGATCGCTGGCTTGGCTGTACGGTTAAAAGGGTAGAGACATCAGTTTGCGGCCACATGGGGTTTGTTTAAACTATAACAAACTGCCTGTTATTGCCGGCTGAAGCGCTAGGACACTCACCGAACCACTACAGAGCTGGGCGGAAACCAACAACGCACAGCTGGTTGATGCAGATTTATGCCACACCTGATTCACAACAGTAAATCTGAATCTGCACTTCTAAACTAGGTCCTTCACATAGGAACAGTTCCCAGGGTGTAAATAATGCAGATCTGTGCTTGACAACCAGGTAACAAGATCTAGACTAAACTGACTGACTGGTTTGACTGGGTGGACAAATAAATGGTTTATTCATTCAGTGAATGAAGACTGACATTAACTGTCACAGTCTATGATCCCCTGTAGTACTAAAAAAATCTGTTTCTGACCATGACCATTTTGCAAGCTGACATAGTGATTATGTGTGCAGCAACTTCTGCTTTTCAAACAAAGTAACATGAGAAAATAAGAACTTCTGTAGCATTCTGCTTTTGACACAATGCATCATAAAACTGTATGTTGCTTTTTCTTTAAAAGCAACCCGCATCACAATTATTAGTACATATAAAAACTTTCTAAAAGTAATGTTCACATTTATATGAAGCAGAATAAAGTCTTTTAGAATGTTGCCATTTGTAGGAAAGCTGTTTCTTTAAAGCGTTGCGTGTGACACATGTGACACATAAATACTTAAAAGCCATATGATGCCTGCATGCAGGCGGAAAAGTCACGCACTACCAGGCTCCTGTATCCACCTGCTGATAACAGAGGCACATCACAGACTACCCAGACACAGGAAGGAATAAAATGACTGCAAAAGAATGTTTCAACCCTCAGTGTTGTGCCCTGTAAACAAACCAGGAATATTGGAGTGTATATTTAAGTCTTGCTGTAGGGGAAAACAAACAAACAAACAAAACATTGTGCCACTAATTTAATTTATACATCCACAGACAACCAGTCAACATTAAACCCACTAAGCATTTGCAAACATTCTGCAGGAAAGTTAACTTTTACTGTCGGACTGCTGAAGCTGATAAGCGTAGTCAAGTGGCTATGAATGCATCAGGCATGTGCAGGGGCAAGGTATGGCATGTCACAGTTTGCCGCACTTCAGTATCCTGGATACGAGCTAATCTGACATGGAAGGGAGGGCCTAGAGCAACAATGAGTTAACTGTCCAATGAGCTGTGTCAGCCAAACAGGCAAGAATCATGGCCGTTCCCTCCAACTACAGACCTGAACATTTTGGAGAGAAACTGTGCTGCATTCAGGGTTCCTAAATGACGAAGCCCCCCCCCGCCCAGTTTTAAATTCTTCCCATCTGACGTACAATATGGCCCCAGAATCTAAATCAACAGCCAGATGCACCACACATTCCAGCAACAGAAGAAATGCAGCACAACTTGAAAATTTGCAGTTTGGAGTCCAAAACCTTCTCAGTTACTCCGCCGTGTGACTGACGGCATGAAATATTCACCAGCTCTACATACACCCAGCTTACAAACTAGGAAACACTGTGAGGAAATGGTGTCCTTTCCACATCATGTACACTTTCACCTACAGCGAGCCTGACGCAACCTGTTATAACAAGCATTTTACAGTAATAAGACAAAAATCAAACAAGCATAAACACAAAGCAAGAAATCTGAGCGAAGCATAGATTTTTCCAATTACATGAATGTCAGCAAACACAGTAATCAGCAGGAAGCCACCAACACCAGCTGCACCATCTATTTTCTACTACTCTCCAGCAAAGCAGAGAAACAGAGGAGAGAGAAACAACAGGCGAATGGTAATGACTCGGGTTCATGCTGTTGATTATTCAACTCATGATGAAATGTCATCTAATAATAACAACTTGATATAAAAAGACCACCACCATAGCTGATCAAAATCGAAACAGCAACATGAACAGGAGCCAGCAAGAAGCCGCTACAAGCGGTTGATGAACCAAAGAGAAACGGTAAATGTCACCTTTGCTTCAGTGTGAGAATCTCCATTTGCCTCTGACGAGTCTTGTCTCCCACTGCCTACACTGCCAGGCCTAAGAGCAGGATCGCCATCAGCACACTTCACCACACTTCCACTCTGCTTACTTTCATCCTGCTCCTGAACATACTTATTACTGCTTTCAGCATTTTCTTCAGCACTGTCAATGTCAATGTCGTACATCACATCCTCGCTGACATCACTTTTCCTACTGTGATCTTCACTCTCCACTTTTCCGTCGTCCCTAAAATCCTGCTCTACTATGTCAGCATCCTCACAATCCACCCGAGGGTCCTCGGCTGGGGTCTTTCCTGATTCAGCCTCAAGACTAACTTCAGACATACCTGAAAACAGACAAATAATGGAATGTGAATAGGTCCTGACAAATTAACTCAATGCTTCCAGTACACTAGCCCCGTGACTGTGTCTTTATGGAAGTGTGAGAAGACAGCAGTGTTTCTGGTTTACATTCTTATTTGGCTGCTTCTTTGCCTTTTTGCAGACTGTTAATACCGGGCATGTTTTCATAATTGTTCTGAAGTTGGTTGACGATGTGAAAACTAACCACCTTTACTTGTGAGACTTAGCCTTAACCTTGGCAAATTAGCTGCAAACCCTCACTTCCTTGTGGAAAACTTGTTATGACAAGTTACATGTACAGCCATTCATGGATCCGTCCAAACATTTTAAAATATGCGTTGTTCATATCAGCTGTAAAAGTATATTACTTTTTTTCTTAACATTTCAAATACTTCCTTTTTTAATATCTGTGACAGCAATATGTTTCAGATTTGCAAATCAGCTCGTTCTACTCTCAATGCGTATCGGGGCTGTACTTTGACAGTTGGCTGCATTCAAGGATTTCAGGATTTTACCAGGAAGCAGGATAAACAGTTAAATAGCAGGAGGAACCTCAGTCACTCCTGCCCTCCACGAGCAGAAGTGAACCAGCTGCTAGCAAGGTTGTTCGTTCCCAGTTTGTTCTAGCTTTGCTGGTTTATGTCGGTTCTTCAATCTTGAGTACGGAGTTCGGTTTCCCAGCAAACTACGTGGCACCGACACTCGCACACTGCACTGAAGGCGCAGTACGACAGCTGTTCGCCAGCAGCCACACAACACAACGGAACTGCGGGGCTTGGTCCATTACCTGTTGCAGCCCAGTCACGTGACCAACGAGGGCGACTGTAACTACCAAAACTAGTTGAATTACATGAAGAAAAACGCTATATAGTGTGAATTTGTTAAGCGAGCATAATGTGCATTTAGACGAAACATCGTACAATCAATTGTGTAGGCAGTTACACTAATTTTGTTACCGTGTCTGTAACAGAGGTTAACATGTTAGCTTAAGTTTACTTAGCTAAACAGTAGTCAACCCACAAAATGCCTTTGGAATTCCGCAAAATAAATAATATAATATTATCATTGCTGTTTTAATATATTTACACATTACCCTAAAGACAATGGCGCCGAGCTGAACTTTCGTTAACATTACCCGTCTGTGGTCGTGGCTAACTTTGTAGCAGTAGATGGTTAGCTGTTATGAACGCTTGTAGCTCGTTAATCTCCGGTGCCCCCGATGCACTGGACGTCTTCCTGAAAGGCACTGCCTCTGCTGTTCACGCAGAACTTGCAGGGAGATGATACCCGCTTGTCATCGGTGCTCTCCGACACTCCACAACTACACTGGACCTGCTGTGTAAACCCCGGAAAGACTCACCCACAGCACGGGCCCTCGGCTCTCAGCTGAATCACACCAGCGCTAGTTGCACCATCCGCTGCATGCGCTCTCCCCCTGCTGTTTAAACGTGCTATTTACACCTGTAAAACAAGCTACCCTAAGTGTTTTGTAATTGATTGAATACATTTACACAAATTTATAAAAACGCAGCAGAAAATAGGCAATTGTGTTGGTACGCCAAAATGATGTTTGTAATTCATCCGGCTGTAAACTAGCACAGTTTCTCCCCGTGGATTTCTAAACGGTAATATTCACCAATAAACTCAATCTCCCACAATCCCCCGGTGGCACGCACAGTTACGTTGCAACGCAATCCGAAGCCTAGCTGAGGCAGCCCAGTGCAGAGGCCATATTGGAATCTATGAAGTCGGTTTGCACTTTGATGGAAGTGAGAGCCTGTCGTTTTGGGAGTCTTTAAATCGTTATCCCGGATCTCTACGCGAGTGATTGACCCAGGCATTCCACTCGAGGCCTGCCCAGTGTGGACGGAAAGTCGTCTCGCTCCCTTTGTGAAAAGAATGAGTCCAACCGATGCTAAACGAGGGGCTAAACGCAGGAAGAACAAGCGGGGCGGTGGCAGTAGCTGCAGTGCTGTCTGCAATACCAACAGCGGCAAGGCCGGGGTTGCCTCGGCCCTGGGCTGTGCGGGAACAGCAACACCTGCGTCGGTCGTCAGCTTCTTAACACCTGGGAATACAGGCAGCGGCAATATGGGTTCCATTGCGGGCATAAACGGAGAGGTGAGACTGTCACTGGATGTTAGCAAGTGGATGTCAAAACGGGGGCGAGCGGCTAGCAGCGTTATCACTGACACGAATCTGATTTGGGCCCGACAGTGGTGCGGGGATGGGAGCTAGCTAGCTTAAGTTAACCCATGGAACGCAGCTACAAATTAAGTGGCTTAATTATCACCAGTGCTGGTCGTTACCTCGGCAATGGCCCGACAGATGGCGGGGCCCGTGAGTAAGCTAGCAGGGTGCCTGACCAGTGGCGGAACTCTAACAAACCGCCGTAAACATTGCGCTAATTTTACTCGTGTCCCGTCCCAAACGCTTTGACTTCTGTCGTTAGCTTAGACATGGTAGCATAACCGACAACAACCTAAACACCACGGCGTATTATTTGAGCTAATACAGTCCATGTGGGTGAGGATTACACTGGCCGAGCCAAGATTATTCGCCGGTACCATAAGGTTGAACACAGTTGGCCCAATACATAGGTAAACATCAATGCTAGCCAATGCTAGCAAGGAACACTGACTGGTTCAGCTCCGACGGGCCTCCATGTATTTATACAAATTGACCTTCCCTTTTCTCGTTCTGTAAAGGTTTAAAGACCTCAGCAGCTAATTATGATGTAGAGTATTTTAAAATATTGTACTGGGTTTTGTTATCTAAGTCTGAAAGGTAATGCACCACGAGCTAACGTATATAAAAGTTGGTTTACACTGACAACATATGATGTCGGCTCGCCTGTTTTCTTTAGAATCACACGTATTACTAATTCATCTCATACATGTGTTAGTGTCTTAGGGTCAGAAAATTAACAATCTTTAATACATCGAAGTCTAACCCAAGTTCAAACTGTGTTTGTTATTGTCAGTGTTTTCATTAATGTATTGTTTACAAAGTCGTCCACTTGTATAGCATCACATGGATCATATAGAGACCTGACCTCACCTCACTGAAGATGAGGTCTTAGGTGGCCTGGTAGCTCAGTAGGTAGCGCAGGGGCCTGAGAAGCAGGAGGTCCCAGGTTCAGGGTCTGTGGCTGCCCACTGCTCCCTCAGGGGATGGGTAAAAAGGCAGAGATTAATGTCCACAGTGTGGGATCAATAAAGTTTGATGAAGTTTTGACTCACCAGGTTTATTAGTAGTAGAGCCCCACATCATCAATGTTGAAAGATGATTCTCCCATATAATGTGTTAATATTAAACAGTAATTAATGAAACTTGAGCGAGATCAGTTGTAAATGCTGAATGTTTCTATTGCTCAGGTCAAAGTGAACAACAGCATTACACCCCAGTTTACTGAAGGACCAGTGAACGCAGACTTCTCCGGAGTTCTTCAGGTAAATTTGTTCTGTCTTAGTCACAGTACATTAGAAGAAGAACTCAATGTGTATTATGTTTATTTATTTTTCTTGACAAAATTAAAACATGCAGGGACACAGTTATCAGAGTTATATGAATGCTGATGGTCTGACGTTTGAATGTTTATCATACACATGGAAATTGTAGAGAAATCCACCACACCTATTTGTTATGCTATCGTTATGCTGTAAGTAATTTAGAAACTTTAACTTGTAATATACATATAGATGTTTGATGCATGATTAGGTCCCACCTGTCCGATGTAGTTTACAAAAGTAACCAAGTGAAAAAGACACTGGTTAAAAAGCTCGGCTTTTTAATGTAGCGACATTTCTGGTATTATACTCATTCTGCTGAAGTGGGTGATGTTGACTAATGCATAGCACCCACGGTTCTGAAATCTTCTGGGATCTGGCAGTATAGTTATAAAATGTAACAGAAATAGACTGAAGGCTGCCTACTTTTAAATAACAGCATTTCTTACCCAAAACACTAATTTAGAGATAATTTATGTTAACGTCTGTGCTAATTATTTGTTTTTGTCTGTTTGCGTTCCACCTTGAAAGTTTAAGTAATTCAGTGGAGTGCAGCTGTTAAGACAGCTGGTGTACCCAGATTGCAGCATTATCCCAAGGATGACATGAGATGCACTACAGTTAATGACCGATCAAATTAAAGTCTCTAAAGTACAATCTATCACTTAAATATTTATTAATAGATCAAAATAAATTTAAGGACCCTTTTCAAGGGTAGTTTGGTATGTATATTCATTTTAACAGTAATACTGCAATTTATTTATTTCTAATGATATTTTTTCTCTCCTTTTTTTCTCTAAGACCCCATTCACATTTGGCTTAAACCAGCGGGCTCCCTACACAACTAGTGATCGCTGCCTTTTATGCCGATGTGAACGTAAAGACAGTAACCTGCCTTTAGAGCCTGGGATCTCCGGCCAAAACGGTATAACACAGCCCGCCAAAACACCCAGTGCCCTTCAGCTGCCCCTGTGGGTTTGTTCCGACTGCAGGCGTACTGTGGAGAAAGAGGAACGGCACACTGGTCTGGAGCAGTCAGTGGGGGTAAGTCACCTGACTATAATGAGCTTTGAAGCTGCTTGAAGTTATAGAATGACAAGGAACTAAAATCCTTGCAATAAAGTCAAGCTGCCTTCCCTGAGTACTTTGCATATTTTCATTGTTTCCAAAAGTTATCCATGTCGGCATCAACGCCACATTGTCTACAATTTGTAAGTCAAACACCTATGGCTGTTTCCAGTTTATGGTGTAGGTCCAGTCGTCCTTGGTCTCCCTTGTTAGAATCAGCAGCTGAACATGCTGGTGTACAAGGGATGTAATAAAACACATAATGCCATTTTGCACTGTGGCTTTATATTTTGCTAAGGCTTAATAATAATGTATGTGAAATTTCTATTCAGTCAAGTTCCCAAGTTACAAAGGACCAAACAGTGGATCAGTCACTTTTTAATAGATAACAGCTACATTGTACTACTGTAAGCATCTTGCCAGGTCTATGCTGACATCTAAGACTGCTAATACATAATAATACAAAAGCCTTCTTATGTTGCATAGTCTTTTCTGTGTGCTTTGTTGTGTGTTTGTTAGGACAACACAAATTTAGCAAAGGAAACCTTGTGATTTAACACCACATTTTTTTCTCTGGAATACAAAGTCACTTTTCTTGCCTAGCTTTGGATTGTGAGTATGCGATTGCTGGTTGTAATCAGTAATAGGGGAAAAAGATTATAGATCTCCCGAGCCAGTCTTAGGTATTGTTACGGTGGCCAGACAAGGCCTATTTTAAAGGATCAGTGTTCAAGCTTGGACTGCATGAATATCAGATTTTTAGTGACCAAAATTATCACACAAAGTTATATTATGGTTTTTTTGAAATGTGCTGAAACATCTTGTCCGTTCCATAGCCTCCCCCATATTTTGGCAAGGTATCAGATGCAATAATATAAAATACTGCAGTCTACTGTACATTGCTGTTGATACATGTAATACATGTAAAGGTGTGCTGTTTACATGATCTTTTGTTGTACCACTGATATTTATGCTTTTCTCACTTGTTTCTTGAGGTAACTGAAGATTTTGTGTTTTCGTCTGTTGCTTTTGATAAATCCCACAGAACCAAGATTTTCTTTTACACATGCCTGTGGCTAATGGAAATCTGGGCCAGGAGGCAGCTACAGCAGACAGACTGACCACCGCTGCACCTACACTACCCATGCTCCCTTCTCCAGACCTCAACACACCAATGGCTCCTGATACAGTGTGCAGTTGTGAAGCCTGCAATGAGAGACGGTCAGTTTAGATTGATGACTCCTAAGGTGATTTGCATTGAGTTTATTAAAAATTTTATTACATTAATGATTTGACTGATTTGAATTGCAGCGAGATCTCTGCTGAGTCAGAGAGGGAGTCACAGCAGCTGCAGAACCACTGGTCAGAGGTTCGCTTCCTGGTGAGGTGCATCTACCGTCAGACAGGAACATCACTAGCCGATGATAACGATCAGCCCCTAGAGAGGGACAAGGAGGGAATGAAGGAACTGGTAGACAGGTATAACAACAAACCTCACTTCTTTTCTTTCTTCATGCGCCTCTCTACTGAGCAATGTGTCCACCAGGGGTCTGTATTGCTCTTCAAATGAATCCTGCTAGCCCCTGTTAAAAAAAAAAAAGTAACCCAGAGGCCTGGAAGTCTTTGAAAGCAATGATGTCATCAAAATGAAACTACTGCATTACCGTAACTACAGCCCCATAAAGTGGTATCTGTTCATTATAACACATTCCTGGTAATGAGTTTTGAGAAAACCTTTTCAAACTAAAGGCCAAAACAAGCCTCAGAAGAGAAACAATACCAAAATTTTAAAATAAAGTTTAGTGAAACAGGATCCAGTTTAACTTGATCGAAACATCAACACTTTCTTAGTTCAACAATAAAACGGATCCAGTCACAGTACTTAAGACAGGCGTTGTTGTGTTTCTTCTTCAGACTCTGTGAGAAGGATCCCTACCAGCTGTATCAGCGCTTGGAGCAGCAGGCCCGCGAATACGTCTTAGAAATGAAGGTGCGGCTACTCAAGCACCTCTCTGCAGGCTCCAAGGCTGCTGCACCACCGGGGCCTGCGGCTGTAGCCCATGGTCCTCCTCAGGCCCATCAGTTCATCTCCCTGCTGCTGGAGGAGTACAGTGCCCTCTGTCAAGCTGCACGCACCATCAGCAGCTTTCTACTCACCCTGGTAAGCGCTTCTTTGTGCACCCACCCTGGTGAACGCCAGTGGCACGCAGTCTTGTTTTTGACACATCCTGTTTTTTCCTTCAGGAGAATGAGCATCTTCAGAAATTCCAGGTGACTTGGGAGCTGCACAACAAGCACCTTTTTGAGAATCTGGTGTTCTCTGAACCGATCTTGCACAGCAGTTTACCTGCACTGGTTGCACAGCTGAAGTAAGAAATAATTTTGGTTTGAAGAAACACTTATTGAGTAATAGATACAATATATGTCTTAACCAAGTTATACTGATTTTGCACTCATGTATTGCTCGTTGTGGTTAATTGTGTTTAGTATCTGCCTTACGTTTAAATAACTTTAACCCTTTTTTCCAGACATGGCACTGCCTCCCATGATTCGTACAACGAAGACATGTACAGAACCTTGTTAGAGAGCTACCAGCACTTACAGCAGGACATGGCCTCTGTTGCTGCAGAATGGCAGGAGTGTGAAAAGAGGATTGATGACTATGTGGACGAACAGGTATCCACATTGACAATAAACAAATGCTTAAGTTACAAAAAGTGAAGTTGATGAAAAGACGCAGTAGACTAAGGATGTGTCTCTTCTCTAGCTGCTATTTAAGGTGGAGGGTCAGAGCCTCAGCAACCAAAGAACAGAGCCACACAAGTCGTTGATTAGCAAAAATGTAAGATTTTAAACTTGTCACCATACAGCCCTGTTTTTAATTGTGTCTGAATAATGGAGTTAGCTGTTCCTTTTTATTCTCTGTACTTTTCAAGACCCTGAAGACTAAACAGCGAATGCTAAAGGAGGACTGGGAGTTCTTTAAGCAGAGGAGGTTTCTAGAAGAACAGGTACCCTGCTAGAATATGGAGTCACAGTAGCAGATTTAAATGTGCAGGTCATCTTTGAGGCACTCGTTTTAATTTGTTCTCTCTTTATAGTTGCCTAACAGTAAGAAGTCCCCTAGTGGAGATAATAACTTCACAGACACTATGAGGATGCTCTCATCTCGTCTGAGTATTCCAGACTGTCCAAACTGCAATTACCGAAGACGGTAAGTTGAGAGGAGTAACTGACTGTGCTGTTTGCCCACTGTGATGCAGTAATACAAAATAAATAGTTGCTGGAAGCTAACCCCATTAATTGAATAAGTTAAGACCTGATTGATGTTCATACAGTGCAAATTACCACTGAAGTGACACATTTCTGTTGTTGCTGTTTTATTGTTTCCTGGACAAAAGGTGTACGTGTGACGACTGTAGCCTTTCACACATCCTGACGTGTGGAATCATGGACTCTCCTATCTCTGAGGATCTCCACATAAAGCTGCCATTGCAAGGCGAACATCCCCGGGATTACCTAACAGAGGTGCACCCTCCCAGCCTCTCCTCCGGCAGTTCAGCATCTGGCTCCAACTCTAGTTCTCCTATCACCATTCAGCAACATCCACGGCTCATTCTACCTGAAGGGGATACCAACACCTTGTAAGTCAGACAGGCACTATCACTGTAAATGTTTTTGTAAACAAATCATAATTTCACACACCCCTCCTTCACCTTTACACTTTTGTCTCTATTTCTAGTATTAGTGATGATGATGAAGTGCCTCCATTGTCTACTAAGTTTGGGGACATCTACCCTATTACTGGTTATGAGGAGAACAGCGTTGTGACTCCAGCAGTAAACGGCCTCCACGGTGATGTTAATGGCGATGGGGGAAATGTTTCACTAAAGGCAGGGGTGAGTCCTGTTCGGCACTATGTTGCTCTAAAAAAGTGCCCAAGATTCGTTGTGAATTTCCCTCTGAAGTTTCCAGTTGATTAAGTGGTATTCACTATGAGTGAGGTACTAGAAGTTGGGGAAATGTTAGGTAATACTACTCCTTCCTTAATTCACGCTTTACGTGAATTAACGCTTTACCTTTTACACATTTTTGCCTCAGTCTCCTCATATTACCAGCAGCAGTAGTTCATCAGAGGGTGACGAGGAGGAAGCTGATGGTGAGGGTGGTGGGAATCCCCCGGGCCAACAGGAAGAGAATTCCACAGGAAAGACAAACAGTCTTCCATCCTCTTACAACCATCAACAGGTATTAACCACACGTCCGTTGTCATTTTATGACCAGTGTTGTGCCAAAACATGTTTCACATTCACATACACATTGTTGTCTTCACTTGTCTAACGTCAAGAATAAACAGAACCTAAAATTCTATAACCGTGGAAAGCACCCAATCATCACATTGGGAAAGCTAGGTTCAGAGAAGGTTTACTGTACTTTCAGAATATGGGCTGTTTGGCAAAGCAGAAATGGAAAAGTGGTTTAATTTGTGTTTTATGTCTGTCATCGTAGCACTGTGAAGGTAACATTGTTTAGTTTCACTCTACACCACTGTTTAGATTGAAATGACAATAAAAAAACCTTGAACCTTGAATTTGTACTTAAAGGCACCGGTTCCATTCTTCCACTCCCATCTCCAGATTAAAACTAGATGAAATATTGTAAATTTGTGTCACCACTCTCAGGTAGAACAGGTCCAGCATGCCTGCGAGTGCCACGTGTGCAACCAAGACCTCAGCTCCTCCACCTTGGGCCCTGCCACATGCTTGCCCCCGAGCAGACTGCACGCTGCTCCCCCCCCTACTGTTGGACACCAGTTCTTTACAGACAACAAGACGCCCCCTGCTCACCCTGCCCTCCATTTGTACCCTCACATCCACGGCCACCTGCCTCTACACAACTTCCCCCGGCCACTTCTTCATCCCACACTCTACCCCCCCAGTCCTCCGCTTACACACAAGGTGAGAGTTATATAGCTGTAAAGCTAGACATAAATGAATTATCGCCCAGTAATTTATTAAACAAATTCATGCTGAGAGAGCCTTAAAGGGAAAAGTGAAGCATTTTCTTATCATTGGGGGACTTTTAACGTTTCCTGGAACTGTACTGTGTGTATGTAGATATATTTTAGTTTCACTACTTCCACCATCATTTCAGTGGCCTGCCTCTAGAGGTCCCACAGAACCAAATGTAGGACACAGCAATGTAAAATATGCCCTAATCCCAAACTGATGACATGAAATTATTCTTAAATTATTCTGTTTCTTTTCTAAAGCCCCTGCCCCCAAGCCCGACATCAAACCACTCGTCAGCCAAGCAGCCAGCGTTCAGCCCATCGTTATCAGAAAACATCTATCAGAACTGCTTTAGCAGTGCGAGCGGGGCGGGCGACTGGAACAGCTCGCTGCAGTGCCTGTCACTTAAGTTTGAGAACCTGTGGGATGCTGCTGTGATGAAAAGCTGGAATCCATCCGTGCTGTTGCCAGAGTCCCTGCCAGGTGAGTCATTCGGGCACAAGCAAATTGATAATAAGCAAAAGTAAATAACTCGCAGCAACCACCCCAATACTACTTATTGTTGTCGATTAACAGGTGACATGCTAGGACCACCCCTCGCTGATGTTCCCCTCCCTCCAGCGTCATCAACCGGTCCCCAAGGCGAACACATGTCACCCCTTACACCTCTTCCAACTTCTTCCTCATCATTATCCACATCCTCATCTTCATCATCGTCGTCGTCAACATGCTCCTCTTCAGAAGCCAAAGAGCAGAAGAAGAACGGCGCGAAGAAGAAGTGTCTCTACAATTTCCAGGATGCCTTCATGGAGACCAACCGTATAGTGATGGCCACCTCTGCCTCTACATCCTCTGTGTCCTGCACTGCCACCACTGTCCAGTCAAGTAATAACCCCCCCATCCACCTACCATCTAAAAGACCCAACTCTTTAGGTAATATAGGAAGTAGGAGTAGTGGTTAGGTTTGTACTGATGATGGGGATTTTTGTCAATAAATGTCTATACTTATTTAGAACAAAGCAAACACAACATTGAAATTTCCCTTTCAGGTAAAGGAGATACAGATAATATCTGATATTATTGCTGTTTAGGATTTGGTGATACTGTACAGTGGGATAACTGATCTTTTTAAACATGACACACGCTCAACTTATAGTCACACACATCTATGTACAGTAATACTAACGACCTTTTACAAATGAGTTAACTAGTATGGTGATTCGGAACACTGCCAGTAAAAGAAACGTCATAAATGGCCAATCACAAAACGAGGCGATAACTTTATTATTCAAAGTTCTCATGTAAAGTCATAAAAGTCATGTCTTTACGTCACACCTGAAGTCCACTCCACACACGTTCAGCCTAACCATGAGACAGCAGACTACTGTTTCTTGCAATCAAAGATTCCAGACTGCACTAAAGTTTGTGTGGATCAGAAATATTACATTTTCTGGTGGCAATGCCAGTCTACTAGGAAGCATCCAACCCAAAGTCAGTCTCGGTCAGCAGGACTGTGGCTGCATGTTCACCCATATAAGTACAGCTGTTCTTTCTGTATGAAAAACAGTAAAAATAGAATTTTAGTTTTAAGTGAATTTCTTTTTTTAATGCCAGATCATACAGTTTGGTTGAGTGTTTCACATTTCTCATCCTCTGCATGTTTATCTCTTCTAGATGATGTTTTTCACAATCTAGGTAAAGAGGACCACCGGCAAGCCACCCCATCCGCCCTCAGAAACGGCTCCACAGGACTGACCTCCCTCCCTCCGCTCTCAGGCCCCGCTTTGCCGCCAGCACCCACCACACACCTTCCCACCATGGCATCGCAACCCTTTCCAAAGATGGCCGCTCCAGCCCCAGACTTTGGAGAAGCCCATCAGGGTTTGTGTCTCCCACCTGCAGAGCCCCCAGCCCCCTGTGCAGATGGTCCAATCAGCGCTCCACCAAGTGTCTGCAGGTGACAAAGCTACAACAATGAATGACACTCAATGCTTAGAAAGGTGATTTTGCTGACTGCGATGGAGAGAAAAGAAGCTAATTTAGATTCTTGTTGTATGCAGTGACCCTGACTGTGAGGGCCATCGCTGTGAGGGTAACGGGGCATATGACCATCAGCCATATGATGGGGAAGAGAGTCAGGATGAAGACAGCTGCTCGGAGCATAGTTCTTCCACCTCCACCTCAACCAACCAGAAAGAGGGAAAGTACTGTGACTGCTGCTACTGCGAGTTCTTTGGTCACGGCGGGGTAAGAAATAGAATTCTTACTTACAAATCTGAAGTGCACACATTCATGTGAGTGTGTCTTCAGATAACAACAATATTGAAACATGTTGTGCTTTATTTCCAGCCCCCAGCTGCTCCTACTAGTCGAAACTATGCAGAGATGCGGGAGAAGCTGCGCTTACGTCTGACAAAACGCAAGGAAGAGCAGCCAAAGCGTGAAGAGCTGCAGCCGGTAATAGAGCGTGATGGAGGGGTGGAGGACCACAGGCGGGTGGAGGACCTGTTGCAGTTCATCAACAGTGCTGACAATAAACCTGCCTCCAGTTCTAAAGCGGCCAAACGGGCCAGGCATAAACAGAAGAAGGTATCTATCAAAAAACATACACAGAACTATTTAAAAATGAAGTAGATCAGCTACTACAGTGCTTTTAGATCTGACATTCATCAAGTCACGTAATGTGTATGCCTCTGTGCTCTTAAGATGGAGGAGAAAGCTCGTCAGGAGGCAGAGGCCCGTGAAAGGGAAGAGCAGCAGCTGTTGGAGGAGCAGCAACGGCGGCAGCGGCAGGAAGAGGAAGAAGCAGCGCTTCAAAAAGAACTGCTTCGGCTGCAAGAACTGCAGCAACATCGTGCAGCCAAAAAGAAAAAGAAAGAAAAAGCAAAGGAGAACACCGCCCCTCCTCAGAACAACCCACAGCCCCTCAAACAGACAGCTCAGAACGTCCTAGATAATCTTCAGAACGGAAAGTCTCAGCTGCTTCAAACCCTCATTCACCTTCCTGACCAGAGGGAAGCCAGATACCACCATGCACCTCATCCCATTTCACAACACAGCCCAAAACGCACCAACGACAAGGGATTCTCTGAGAATAACATCCCTAACTCTTCAGCCACCCTTCAAAACGGCACATCGACTTCTTACATTGAAGTCAGCAGTAAGGTTAAGTCCAAGCAATCAGCTAAGGGAGGCACCTGTGAGGCTGCAGTAAATAGAGCTCCAGAGTTACCCAAGCGCCCCAGTGTGAGCGCTAAGCTAGCGAATGGAACCAGCCCCGCCGCTACAGAAGACGCCAAAGCAACGCGAACCAGGCCTGCTGAAGCCCTAGCTCCACTCCCAACCGCCGAACAGCGGAGGGAGGACAGAAGCAACAACAGAAGTGCCAGTGTGAAAAGGCAGCAGCCGCAGCAACAACCCTCCCTGACCCAAGTAAAGGAAGATAGAAGTCCACTTGTGTCGAACCCTTCCCCATCTCCCCCTCCAGCCCCGCAGCCTGAGCAGAACCAACAGAACGGTAAACCTCCCAGTGCCGAGTCCCCACAGCCTAAAGGCAAGACCAAGAACAAGAAGAAGAAGAAGGGCGACAAGATGAACAGCTCAATAGGTCGGTAATCTGATCATTTACAGATGCTTTAGATAGAAACAGTATTCAGTTGCTTAGTCTAATGCCACAATAAATGGGAAGCTCACTGCCGCAAACTGGTAGTAGTTGAAGTTGCCTTATCACAAATGTTGGTGACAGGGTTTTATTGTCCTTTTGAAATTCCTTTTTCCATTGACAAGGTGCTGATAATGAAACTAAGCTACGTGACCCGAACCCTTCATTGTTTCTTTCAGACGATGTATTCTTGCCCAAAGACATTGACCTGGACAGCACTGAAATGGATGAAACCGAGAGAGAGGTGGAGTATTTCAAAAGGTGTGTGAATATTTCCGTAACCAAATTACACGGAATAAGACTGTTACTCCAGATTTCCTCCTCTGTGTTTTCATCAATGCCTTTAAATTCATCTCTCACTATCAAGTAATGCTGTTAGAACCACAGAAAACTACTTTAATGCAAACACTGATGTTCTTGAAAACTTTATCAGATAAATAAATATGCCAAACCTTTTTTCAGACTTGATTAGGTCATCATAAAAATAGATTGCAAGTCACCAGAATGTCATCGCCCCTGCTCCAAAGTAACCTGCTGTCCTTTTTCAGATTCTGCTTGGATTCGGCTCGTCAGACCCGCCAACGACTTTCCATCAACTGGTCAAACTTTAGTTTGAAGAAAGCAACATTTGCTGCACACTGAAGGTGTCAGTGAGTGACTGTTGGGACACAATCAGTACCTTAACCACACGTTTCCCCTCCACCCACCCGCCCCTGTACCTCGGCCTCCCAGAACTTCTTTCCCGCTGTGCCCAAACACACCCACGCTGCCTTGCTTTGTTCTTGTCTCTGTGTGATTCCAACACAGACCCATCTGGACTGATCCACATGCAGAACTAAAACGAAACAAAATGACAAAATGCTACTTCACATCTGATTTGTTTTCCTTGTGTGCTTGTGTGCTTTTAGTCTGAGCTGGGCATTCGTCTTGACTCATGAAGCCATGATCGGAAATTATTTTCTTATATTGGCTTACATGTAGTCAAAAGATGCTACTGTGTCTGGTTGGTTTCCTTCCAAAAAAAAGAGACGATGGAAACTGCAAAAAATGAGAAATGTAATAATTAAAAGCTGTATTTGAGGTATTGTGGCTTACTATCCCATCATTTCCCCGTCCTAGCACGGCGTGTCATCCACAGTTGACAAGGGAATGGGCTTGGTCAGCTGGTCTCCACTCCTTGACCCCTCCCCCACCACCACAACCACCTTCACCACCACCACCCTCCCCCCGTTTCACAGAAAGGAGGAAGGCGTTATACTTGACAATGTTCTTTTTTTATTTTTAAGTTCTGTTTAACAAACTGTTGAGTAAAAGTGTACCAGTTACAGTTTTGTTTTTCTTTCTTTTTGACCTGTAGCCGGCTTGTATCCGAGTACTTTCAGAATGAAATTGAAAAAGAACAATACTCACACTATCAATCTGTTATAGAGTGTATATTGTATTAACACTGAAGCCAAACTGGCTACTTTTAACATATTGTTAAGTAATATTAAATCTTGTCTTTCTTTTTGAAAGATGGAATACAGTAGTATGGCAGGATTATGTGTCTTGTGTCAAATCTTATTTTGTACACACAGAAAAAGATTGAAGACACTTAAAGCACCACACATTACTACAGTGGAAAACATTTAAAATAGAAGTGAGGCAAAAACTTCTTTTCTAGAGTTGTGGCATGTACACTTGCATATTTTGCTGATTCCTCCTTTTTGAACATCTAAATATATTCATCTGGAGGTTCAGTCGTTGAGCACATGCTGCCGCAGTTACAGTGATCACTGCTGATCATTGGTCATCACTGAAAGGTCTGCGTGTTTCATGCAACCAGGATGGGCTTGAAGCTGTAACCACCACAGGAAAAACCACATCCTCCAGAAAGCTGTCGAGCGAAGCCGATTCTTCAAAACCCACCAGGTCCGGGCGTCTTCAGGCCGTGGGGTTCCGTCGTCGCCTTGCTGCGTGGAAAATCTTGGAGCTTTTGGAGTTTCATTGCAAACAGAAACTGAAGCTATTTGTCCTGGTTATGTCCATATGAACTAATGTTAGTCACCACCATGACGCGACTCATTGCTATGTCAGGAATCTTAACCATCGTTGCTGCCCTGCGTGTCTCAATACAGGCTGTACGGTTGCAGGTTGAGTCACACCTTCGCGAGTTCCTTTTGGGAAATGCACTAATTGACGGTCATTATCAGTGTAAGAGCAGTCACGTGTCAGGGTTCAATAGTAAAATCCAGTGAACACAATAAAGGCAGCTGCACCTGGGACCGCTGGGGACATTTACATGCACCAGCCTTTGATATGTGCACATGAAACCGTAGGGAAAATTAATTTGTGACTGTTATGAAATCAAGTACATTCCCTCAGGGTGAAGTGAGTATGAAATGAGGTCACGCTTCAGCTTATCTACAAGTAGATGGGTTAATACACACCTCACTGAGCACTGCTATCAGGAGTCTACATCAGCTGTGCTATTTGGGCTGTTTAAATTATAATTATTAAAATGAGGCCGAATAACATTTTGGAGACTTTCCAATTTGAACACTATATCTGATCTTTGCTTTATTACAACAGAGTTTGGAAAACAAAAAATGACACATGCCTAAATTTAAACAATACCCTGTATTTTCATAACTTTGAATTATTTGAACGTGTTATTTGAACACAGCCTGTTGGATAGTACTAAGGGAGGATGTGAGTTTTTCCACACAGTCCTCTAGTCTTTCTAGGAGTTGCTGCATTATTATAAAACCAAGGGATTTTACTACAAAACCTTGAGATTTAATGAATGAGCGAACTGTATGTAGGAAGAGACAAAGAGAGGAGCCACCGCAGCAGATATGACTCAACTGACTCCAGCTATGAATGGCTGTCTGGCTGTTTGTAGAGCGGCTTCATGTTCAGTCGCTCGTGATGTAAGATCGGATCTGCCGCTGTGAAGCAAATGTCCCACAAAAGTACGCAAATGCAGACGCGTCAAAAACACCGAGCGAGAAGCTTGGAGGGTCCCGTGGGCCGAGATCTGAATAAAACGCCAGAACGTGTCCAGTTGGTGATTTGCTGAAACAGATGAGACCCGTGCGTCATTCGTTAGTTGGTGCATATGTATGTTTTGTGGTTTTCCCACAAACAAGCTGCTTGGCTGTGACAATGAGGGGCTGGTGCCAGCAGGGATGTTGCAGGGGATCAGAGCCGCCTCGCAGCTTGTAATCACAACGCCGGGCTTCTCATTGTCAACTGCCTGCAGCTCTTCAGGATACGCTTCCGAACAGGGAATCTCCCTCGCTGGTTGTGGGCCACTCTCTGCCACGGCGCTCCTGCGTTTACGACCCCCCCCTGCCTCAAACAGCACCTTATAAAACAAAAAGGGGGGCTCCTCCAGTCGATAACGTTCCATTTTCAAATGAGCCTCTCTGCGTTTTTTTGGGAATTCCCTCGTAAGTGTGGGAATTTCCCGTTCTTTTAGGGTACACAGAAGATTAAAGGCTGTATCTATCCTCTCTGCATTTGTCTGGATAAGTGTCAGGCTGATGTTTTCCTCCTCTGTTACACTATGTCACGGCACATCCTGGTGCTTTTAAGCCGACATCACCTCATCCGCCGCTGTCACCTGAGTTTCTGAACGTTTTTTACTAACGCTTGGTTTCTTAGAAATGTTCCCAGACACTCAGGTGGGGACTTGTGACCTATTTTTTCCACTCTCAGATTAGTGGGCTGTGTGTGTGTGTGTGTGTGTGTGGAAGTGCAGTCACTTATAGACCCTGTTGTAAATGCGTAGGCGTGCTGGCGGAGGGGGACAATCCCCAGCAGGCAGCCTGTGGCCTTTTGTGTGTATTTCTACCACGGCGCATGTTGGCGTCGAGGTGAGATAGAAGTTGCCCTTTATAGCCAAACTCGCACCCGAGCCCGAGGCGCATGACTTTGAGCCGGGCTTATGTAAATGTAGGCGCGCGCTAGGCGCCTGCTCAGCCACACATATCTCCCCCCATTTAACCGATGAGCAACTTAACATGTGACTCTGCCTGGTGTCATTTGAATGTTTGGGGACTGGGAATATACAAAGCCTGTTTAGCATTTGTTCCTAAATAAGCTATAAGGGACTTTAATTAGGATTAGTCCCTTCATTACAGCATTACTGCTTCCTTTTCCCAAAATATGAAAGTTTTTCATGGAATGGGAAGTGGGAATGACCTCTTATTTTAATTGAATGGCATTTAATAACATTATCCTAATGCACGTAGCACCATCAGACAACGCACTGCAGCCTAAAACGGGCCATTGTCTGATAAAAGTACAAAGCAGCACAAGGGATGTGTGTTCGCGCACATAAATACCACCTCTACGTCTTTGCACTTCAACTGCCTACTTCCTTTTTAAAATCAGGGGATGTCCAGCTTCCTGCGCTTAGGTCACCATGGCAACGGCCTCGCCACACAGCCAGAACCGAGGGCGTCTCACTGCACAGGCTTTCACGGCGGGACCCGGGTTGCGGGTTCGAGTCTGTAACGCGACCCGACACCTTCGCGGGTCGTCTCGGTACCTCGGCAGCAGAACAGCTGGGAATCTGGCTGTGGCGGCAGAGCGAGCCCCATCAGGCAACGCTGGGACGGGGCTTTCCAGCGCGCGTGCACACAAACACAGACGCACACAAACACAGACGCACATGAAGCGCGCTCGTGGGTTGAGCTGCAGACGCTCTCGTCGGGACTTTGAAAGTCTACGCCGTGCAACAAGCAAACACATTTAAAGCTGTATGAACCACCATGAGGTAAAGTGTTGGCAATTCTTTTATTACAAAAATATTGTGTTCCCCAAAACCGGATCCCCCCAATCGCAGGATGCAGCCGTCCCACTGGCACACACAAAAATGAGACCCCAAAGCTTAGCAATGGGAAAGAAAGGCTTCTTATGACAAAATGTGACAAAGGGCTAAACATTGCACTAAAGCTTTACTGTTGGTAAAGAGAATAAATACTAATAGAATAATTCTACACCTAAAATCTTTTAGGAATATATAATTTATAGAAAAGAAATACATGACGTTGAATTACAACATTTCATAGCACCACATTTTCAACTAGAAATCTGAAGCTTATGCATCATGACTGTTAATCACAATGATCAGTTTTTGGCTGAATGAAAGTGCAACGCGTTTGTAATCTGCCACTTTGAGGTATATTGTATTCGGTTAATTGCATTGACGTCCACCGCGCTACCGTAGCAACCTCCCGCTCCGTCACAGGAAGAGAATGAACGTCTTTGTTTTTTGTTTGTTTTTTTTGAATATGCGGAAGTAGAAGGGCTTCATTAGGTCACATCTCTTGCGACAGGGGAACTGCTGGTGGTACGGTTTTGCTTCGCCGTCTGCAAAACGCCGCCGTTCGGCTGCTTCCAAAGCGCTGCCTCCGCGCGAGGCCTCTCCCGCCCTGTAGTGCTGCTCGTGAGCGTTCGCTCGGCCTGTCGCCGGCGGACCTTTAGAGTTTGGCACACTCCTCGCAGTGGTTCATGTACTCCACAGCGTCACTCTCGCTGAACTTGGCGTGGCACCACGGACACTGCAGCTCCGACACGGGGCACTCCCAGACCAAGCTCGGCGTCGCCACCACTGTGCCAGGCGACCGCGGCGCCGGCGCCGGCGCCGGCGGCTGCGGCGCCTCGGCGTTAGTCCTCAGCATGTGCTCCGGCGGCTCCTTGTGCCGCTTGGGGGAGATCCTGTGTCCTATGTGTACGCGGCACACGGGCACCAAATCCCTGGCCTCTCGACCCGCCCCCTGCTGGAAAGAGCAAAGCATGCTGGGTCAGGACGCGTTACCCCCGGCCGTGGGTCGGCGGCCGCGCGCCGCCGCCGCCGCCGTCTCACCTGCTTGAGCAGCTGCTGCTTCAGCTGATGCACCTGCTCCTTGAGGTCGTCGATGTGACCCTGCGCCCGCTCCCTGTCGGCGCGCTCCGACTTGAAGTCCTCGGCGTAGATGAGCACCTGAGGAGACAACTGTTTTAGAACGGCTGCTCAGCGGGCGCGCGTGCGTGCGTGCGCGCGTGCGTGCGTGCGTGCGGGACCGGACCGGCGCCAACCTGCTGCTCCAGCGTCTGGATGCGCTCCTGCTGCCGCCTCCGGGCCTCCTCCGCCTCCCGGCCCAGCCTGGAGCACTCCCCCACCTTGTCCTCCAGCAGGCCGTTGAGCCTGGAGATCTCCTGGTGGAGCAGGCCGGCGCCGACCGAGCCCAGGCCGCTCGTCTCCTTCAGCCGGTGGCACAGGCCGCGGATGTAGTCCTCGCGGCTGGAGTCGTACTTCTGCCACTGGGAGTTCAGGCCCTGCACCTGGAAGCGGAGACGCGGCGCAGTCAGAGGCTGCGTTCGGGGGCACGGGGAGCGCGGCGACGGACGGAGGAGCCCACTCACATACGCCACGCGCTCCTTGAGCTGCTTGTTCTCCGCCTGCAGCTGACGGACGTGGCCGCGGACGCCGCTCGGGTCCGGGGACTCCTCCGCCTGAGGCGTCTGCTGCGGCGCCGCCTCCTCCGGCGCCGCCCCCCTCGCGTCCGTCTCCAGCCGCGCCAGCAGCTTGTGGCACAGCCGCGCCGTGGCGCCCAGCTGGCTGCGCAGGCCGTCCGCCTCCTCGGCCAGGGAGCCGCACAGCACGGCCCGGGTGGCGTCGCGCCGCTCCCTCTCCTCCAGCGCCAGGCGCAGCCGCTGGACCTCCCGGTCCTTCTCGTGCTCCGGCTGACACCGCAGGCTCTCCAGCTCCAGGTCCTTCTGCCGGAGCTGCACGCTCAGCCTCTGGACCTCCTGCAGGGAGGACACGGAGGAACCGGGTCATGCAGAATCCCTGGTGCATTTTTAAATCTGTTCTAATGACTTAGTTAGAAATGCACCACATGGAAAGGAGCTTGTGCCACTATTCCGATCCTAACCTTCATTCAGCAGCCACTTTAGGCTGCAGTCATCTGCATAGAACATTTTAATACATAAATGCACATTCACCTCTTCCTGCCTCGCTGCCTTGAACTCCATGTCCTTTCTCTTCTGCTTCAGCTTACAGATTTCTTTGCACAGGCTCTCCAGCAGGGACTTGGACGGCCCGACCACCACGGGCTCGTTGTCCCCCACGTTCACACAGAGCCGCTCGTGCTTGCCCAGCCTCGCTTTTAAGTCTGTGATAATATTGTCCTTTAATGAGATCTCTTTGTTGAGCAGCTCGACTTCCACCCGAGTCTCGTGGTACAGCGTGTTCAGCGTGCTGTAGCTGCGCGTCCTGTCCTTCGGCGCGTCGTTCTCCGCGTTCACGCTCACGCTGTCCATTGCGCGCTCGGTGGATACGACGACAAAAGGGGTCTTAATAATAATCCAGCATCGACCGCCGCTGCGCCGAGAGCCTGCGTCTTCAGGAACGGACCGACTGTGTGAATTGTGTCAGAGATTTGGCCCATCGGTGTCGAGAGTAATATCCCCGAAGACTCTAGGGGGATTTCCTAGGGAACTTCCCCGCGTACTTTTTTGAGCTTCGTCAAACTGAGCCCAGCCTGCTCTCAAAGAGTCACTGTCGACAGTAACTGGGGTTTCAGAGCCCGCTGGCAAAAGAAGGCGCACTCAAATATTAACTTTACGTTTATATTGTAGCAAAAAGGCAGCGCCGACGGCTGAAATGTAAATAGCGGCGCGGCGTTCGCGACCCCTCGTAAAAAGGAGTGTCCGTGCGAGCGTATTAGGCCTAATTGCTATGACAGCCCGGAAATTGTTTCGTCCCACCCGAAGGCAGAAAGGTGGCTTCAAAAAAAGTAATAGACCTATAGTTCTATAGAAGTCCCCTATAGCAGCCCGCTGGCTAACATGAGTAACAATGCTGACAGAAAAGCATTAATTTTCCCTGCGGTAGTTTACCGGGTTTCCACGCATCCCGCCCTTAAACGTCACACCAAATTTCCCATATGCGCCAATCATTTTTATTATGTTTGTTCGTTTTAGCGCATTGACGATTTGGTGCTCAAACACACCACCTGCCGCTCCTCCGGCACTGTGGTGTAATGTAACAGTTGTGTCGGGCCCCCTGAACCGCGTTGTGTTTGTGTGTGCGCTCATTCGGGACATTTGTCCTCGGAGACACGTTGGAGGCGCCGCATCCATGCGCACACGTGCGGAGCGGCGCCCGTGACTCTGTCCCGACGCCCGGACGGTTACATGCCAACATCCTCCAAGCAACTTCCCCTGTGGCGTGACGTCAGCTCCAGAGTTTAATCCAATCCCATGACCCCGTCATTGTCTTCATATGTCAAAAATAATAAAAAGTTTGAAAAAGCCCACAGTGACACCTTGACACTATGTACACAAAACCACAAACGATTCAGTTCAGATAAAAAAGTGGAAACAGGAAATCAGGCCATTTGAGAACCTGTTTTCATTGTTTGTTGAACCCGAAGGTCAGTGAACTGACTCAACGTTATTTGGTTATTCGCTTCATCTCCTAAATTTAAAATCATCATCACGGCAACTAGACCTAATTGTTGGTACCAGAGTAAAGTAAGTTTGTACTTGCAGTTCACGCAGTCATAACACAGTCATAATACACAGGTGTTTGTAAGCAGTTAATTGTAACTTGAGGACCCGGTTCTGAATTAAACTACGTTCAGGATATGTTTACATACTTAACGGCCTAAAAGAGACAAGACACAATAACAAATACAAAAAAGTGCTGGTGGTTACACAATCCTGTTTAATGGGTAGTGGACACTTTAATCACTGTTGTCGCGTCAAAATGAAAGTAGTGTCTAGACTGCAGGAGCAGAGGACGCGATTTGAGCCTCATCCCTGAGCCTTGAGCTGCTCTACTGTCCAGTGGGGAGTTCCGGGTATTTCTGGGTTAATCCCACCAATGTGACGTGAAAAGGCGTGAGTCATTCAAGTCACCTAATATTACACATGTGACAGATTGTCATAGTCACAAGTCAAGGTGTGAAGAAGTGCCTGGTGGTATTTTAAAGTGTCGACCCGAGGCACCGTTCACCTTCTATTATTATCATTGTTCATGACGAACCCGCGTGCTGCCTAAATCTGTCTGAATGAACCTGAAATGAGGAGGCGGGCGAGATCTTTACGCCTCCTCGTTTAGGTTCCTATAACCTCACACCCCGATTCATCTGTAGCACGGTGTGACATCAGCATGAACGGCCCAGAGAATTAAAAATGTCTGGGACTCCCCAGGACGGAGCAGCCCTGACGAAGCCCCTCCATCATGTGGTGTAATGTATGTTTAACTGTACTCCTACAGGCCCATGGACGGTTTCATTATTGCATGTCAGTACAGTGTCAGTCATCCAGATAGTACAGTATTTTAAAAGACCTACAAAGAAGTTCAGTTCAGCAGAATCCACGCAGAATGTATGAGTCACGGAACGGACCCGACCATCACAAATGGTTCTGATCCAATGTTTATTTAGCGGGAGGACATTCCATCTGTGAACAAATTTGCTGTATTCATGAGAATTGTTTTCACGTTTTGACATTATGTGAATAAAGGAATTATTAATTTAATGGAAAATAAATACATAATTTCCACCATCACTAAAGTTCCGTATGGCATTAGGCCATCAAATAAAAGGGTAATTAGTCTGTTTTTTAAAAAAGGAAACTAGATGTACATCAGGAATTCTTGTTCCAGGAAGAAACACGGCTGTAGTATTGAGAAATCTTCATTTAAAAGTACAGCCGTGCCTGTGAGTCATACAGTTACAGTACAGCAACACAGTAAAACTACTGTGATTTTCCCAGAAGCGTGTGGTCAAAATGAACATGTTATAATTAAAATGTTAACCGGCAGGAAGTGAAAGGCAAAACATAATAGATGAGAATAATCAGGGATATTACATTGTGTGATAAAATATTACGCAACCTGCAAGTGAGGTCACGACTCCATGATGGTGACCTGCCACAGACGTCCATTAGATGGCAGCCTTTAATAAACATGCAGGTTTAATTCATGACTACGTTGATTTTGTGTTGGCTAAAACTGAACGTTTCAGCATCTAAATTCTGAAGAATTCAACTACAGACCGAGTCAGAATATCCACAGTTTTTAATAGCTGGAAACTTTATACAAGAATAAGACAGTATTTAATATTTACACAGTAATACCTTCAAAAAAATACTTTACATTACAGACAGATTATATGGGATTAACAAATTACTGCCAATCAGATCAACACTAGCAACCACAAACAAGGCAGCAAAGCTTCAAACGAACACTTCACGTCAACGTTTACATGAAACACGAAAGTCTGGAGTAGAAAAATATCAGAGCGGAGTCGAAATCCTCAGGTACAAAACGTTTGCCAGGAAAGGTAAAATGCTGAACAGTTAGGAGAATATAGCCAGCTATCTGTCATCATCCCTCCCATGATATGCATCAGTGTGAGTGTCAGCGCAAGCAACTTTATTAGGATGCAAATGTCTTAAAGCTAAAACTCCCTTAAAAAAACTTATTGACCTTATTGTGTCTCTGCGGCAGACGAGGCCTTTGACTCTCGGATTTTAGAACAAGGAGCCACCTGTCTTCTATTAAACCCTAATTGATGCTTACTACTTTTTAAAATTTCATTATGCCAACAGAAAAATATGTTGAAGTGTGTTAAACTCAGCCGTCTGCAGCGTTTAACAGCACGCACACATCTGCCAGTGATTATTAGAGTCTATCAAATGAATCCAGCCTTCTAAGCTCTGCTGGCTTTCACTCTAACCATGCAATTAGTGATTCCTCTGCAGCCTGGACACCAGCTGAGCGCAATTAACTGCAATTAATGAGGTGACAGCGACGGCAGCTCCCCGGGGGCAGGAATGAGCCCCACGCGGACGCTAGGGGCCACCAGAGGGGCCCCGGTGCCGAGCGACGCAAAGTGAACGGGAGTAGAGTCAAGTGTCGGGACGCTCGTGTGAGTTTTAGTGTCTGTGACTCGTTTTAAATGCGATGATTCATGCAGTTTGAGTGTGTTAGGGCATAGCACCTTCCAGGAACTGGAGTGACTGCGACTTATTGGAGCATGCACCGCGGTGGGAGGTGAAGAAGAACAAGCGTCCGGTGCGACTGGAGTCATTCGTGACTGCAGACCAACCAGACCCCCGCGCAGCGCCCTCTGCCGGCGGCCTTTAGCACTGCAGCTTCCGAATGCTGCGGGAAATCCGCTTGAACTCGCGCTGTCCCTTCTGCCAGCGCTTCAGCGAGGTGATGACCAGGTTGCCGTCCATCTTCTGGCCCATGACCAGGTAGGCGGCGTTGATGTCGTTCATCTCCTCGCAGATGCACTGCAGGCCGTCCTTCAGCCACAGCACCGTCTTCCGCAGGTCGCGCTCCGTCATGCCGCTCATCTTGTAGATGGTCCTGCTCTTGGTCTCCGGCACAATCTTGGTGTCACCGTTGACGTAGAAGATCTCCTTGACTTTGATCTTCAGGGCTTGGTGCACGAGGAGCAAGAAGAAGAGGTCATCATCGTGCATGCAGATATATTATTTTGACCTGTTTCTGTTGTTTCGTGCAAAATATGAGCGGGTCAGATTCTAATCACACTTTCATAGGCTTCTAGAGACGTGACGCCTGCTCCTCAGCTCTCCTGGAACCTCCCTTCATGTTCTCTTGGGGCCTCTGCTAATTGAAGACTAAGAGAACTGGTGTGTTACTCACCAAAGTCGTTCTTACACAGGTTGTCAACTATTTCGTTGTCATTTTCATCCGTTTCCTTGCACGCGTCACACACAGTGGGCACTAAAACAAATGAATGAGACTCACTTTACAAATCCGCGATTATCACACATATGCATGAATAGAATGAGACATAAGTCAACACAATCTGGGCCAAACAGTCAGATGCTCACATTCTGGCGCCCACTGCGGACACATGAATAAAATCTCGCGCAATTTTCCACCCGGGCATTGGTGCGCGTATCCAGACGTGGACGCTCACCTTTGGTGACTGGCACGACGTTCTCCGTGCTCGCGGGCGGGATGCACAGGTCGTTGTCGAGCGGGAAGCGGTCGCAGTCCAGCATCTTCGGCCACGGGAAGCCGAAGGACGACATCACGGGCGCGCAGCCGCTGCGGACGCCCTCGCACAGAGACCTGCACGGCTGGATGGGCTCGTCCAGGTCGTCCAGGCACACGGGGGCGAAGAGGGAGCACAGGAACTTCCTCGTGTCCGGGTGACACCGCTTCTGGACCAGCGGGATCCACGACGCCGCCTGTTGCAGGACCTCGTTCATGGTTTCGTGTCCGAGCAGGTTCGGCAGGCGCATGTCCGCGTACTCGATGTCGTTGCACAGGAGGAGGTTTGCGGGGATTTGTTTGCAGTGGTTCTTTTTGTAGAGCAACTCGTGCTGGCCGAGGCTGTACAAGCCGTGGATGGCCGCCACGCACGGCAGCGCGATCATCCACAGGACCGTCACGCGGGCAACCGGCGCTCTCATCGTGTGTGCGCGTAAAACGGCTCGAACAGAAACAGAGGCGCTCAAACGGCGGCTGTCGAGCGTCGGTGTGCGCGGATGCTGCGCCTTTCAGTGGTCAGCTCGTATTCAAACGAGGGGTTTTCTTCAAGGCACGTCGGGGAGGAGTCAGTGAGCTGCGCGTAAAGACCCCCGTCTCCACGGAGCGCACTTGGTTTATTCACATCAGGTAAAGTTCGTTCTCCCCACTTTTCAACTATAGCTCTTGGGAGATATTGTGAATTATACTTCAGAGAATCACCAGCCGTTCCCTAATATTTTTTCTCTGTTTCATCTGCTTCCCTTCGTGGAAATCATAACAAAGCGCAACTGCAGGCTTTCCTCATTAAGCCCAAATCAACAGAAATAGACCCTGAGTGATCCCTCCACTTGCTGTTTTAGACCCATGCTGTAAATAGTTTGGGAGTGTTGTCAGTGGGGGCCCTGAGCTCTGTTCAGTGGAGCGTTAATTTTCCATCATTAGGAGCGTAGCGGTGAAATCCTCTGGGCAGGTCTGCAGGTTCCTGCCACACAGAGAAATATCGCCCGCCCTGGTGTGAGAAGCAGAGCCGCGCTCAGCGCACCCAGGGGTGAAACCCGACCCGCCTCCTCCCGCTCTGCGGCTCTGGCTCGCGTCCACTCCCAGACGCCCTTGAGCCACAGTCGAGCGCGCAGACAGCGGCATGGTTCTTCTCAGGCCGAACCTCCCTCCGAGGACGGTGGAACGAGCGAGCGCTCCAGACTTCCAGGGTTAAAGGGTCAATTCGCCCAGAAACAAGCGCACGCTGTCCCGTTTGCCCGTCGCCGCGCGCGGCTCGACCCACCGTCGGCGGCACCGGCGCACATCTGGCGCGCGCGGCGCCGCGTCCACCGCGTTCCTTCAGCTCCGTCAGGCTCCGTCACTCACTGAAAAATGTTACGAGTCGCTCGCTTCAGGTGCAGGGGGATTTATTTGAAATGAAAACACAGTTATAGTTTATTTGATCTGAATCAAATCAGTCGTTAAACTTTATTGCCCTCCATGCGCCAACGGTTCTTTTAGCGGAGCTGAACAGATATTTTGGCAAGATGTCCCTTTTTCTCTACAAGACAGAACTAAAGTGATTTGATTAAACTTATTTCTAAAATGTTTTTCATAAAGAATGTTCCAAACTGCTGAACAAGGGGCCTGTAATGAAAGTTGACGCCTCACTCTGGCTCATGAATCCATATTGCTCATTTTCAGAATCCTGCTTCTACACAGGAAAGCAACGCTGCAGTAAAAGAATAAGTTCTTCACATTTAATGGCTTGTGACAGGAAAGTGACATTTGAAACACGTTGTTAGCTCATGATTTGTAGATAAATGGCTAAGTGTTCACTAATGACAATAGAAAAATCCTGGAGCCTTCCTGGAAAATGACTGCATCACTCTCCTGGTATGTTTATCATATTTGTCTCAAGTAAATAAATGTTTCTTCACCCGATCACGGTTCTTTTTTTCTGTATTGTTTTATGCAATAAATCATTTATTAATGTAGAGGGTTTGTTGCTATTACTTTAGAGTTAAAAGAGGTTTGTTAGTGTGTAAAGTGCTGAGAGATGATTAATGTCTATTTGATTACAACAGCTTTGCCCTTGTGCTATTTGAGCGTTACGACCCTTTAAAAGAGCAAACTATCAGGATTCACAAACCCTGGACCTGTGGTGCGGCAATTAAAACCTGAATCTATCTTCGTATAAGGTGTCTCCAAACATGTGAAGACGGGGGTAAAGTGATCCACCCCAGCAGGTTGGTGTTAAGGCTCTATGTGAAAATGAGCCACAGCTTGGTGCACATGCGGTACGAGAGCGTCTGCTGCTCAGCAAGCCTCTGTCCACTGTCAGAAGCACCACAGAGCTCCGCTGCTGGAACCAGCCGCCCTGCCCTGTCCTCCACGGCCTCGGCTGCCAGCTGAGAGTCAACTCTGGAGCCCTGAACGTGTCCTGATGGCCACTAATGAGCTTGTTAACTGGAATCACTCCCTCTGCAGTGACATTTGGGACGCATTCATCCCATCCAAGAGGAATTAATGCCATTAGAGCTGCAAAGTCATATATTGTTCTTGCTTGGCTTAATTGACGTTGCTATTGTCCAGGTCTAATTGGCTCCGAAGCGGGTTGAGCAGATGTGGGAACAGCGCAGCAGACGCTGTGAGGGCGGATCCAGGGTCCGGAGCGCTGCCTGTGCCATAAAACGGGCCGCTGGGCCGGGCAGGATGTCCGCGGGGTCAGCGTGTCAAACGCAGGCCTCTGCTGCGTGACCTCTGACCCCTGACCGACGCTCACACTGTGAGCTTTTACAACTCTTACACCGAAGAACAGGCCGCTCCGTTGTGAGTGGAGTGGTTTTAAATGACCTGTACCTGATGCACGCGCCATATGGAGAGGAGCCCGTTGAATAAACACACACTCGTCTGAATTTGCATGAACATCTTATCAAGTGTTTTTTTTTACTTTGCTTTTAAACTTCGATTGGGTTCATTTGGTTTATTTACATGTACTTCCTCAGGAATGTGGTGATTTATTGACGGGTCCTGTGATTCTCTTTCATTGTCCTTTTGTTGCTCCACTAATGAAACTTTTAATTAGTGCCTCACAATAACAAATTATTTGTAAATGGGAAGTAAACGCAGAAGAAGACAAACGACCTGAGCTCTGCGCTGCAGAGTTTGTTTTCTCATGGAGCCGAGGCTTCGCGTTCATTGACTTCCAACAAAGACAAGTTCTCCTTGACGTGAACAAATTGCCGCTGCGGCAGAAGTCACGGATCATTTGCCGCGTGAAAGCCGCTGTTGTGAAATTGAATCTCGCGAACCTTCATCTTTGGAATCTGGGGGTTATGAAGAAGTGAAGTGGCGGTGGCGGTGGGTGAGTCAGTGACCCACAGTGACCTCTGGAATACCAGACGTGGGCACGCGCGTAAACAAAGTCCCAGTGTTTGTTCACCAGTGACACAACAAGTTTACACCCAGACTCTGAGCGCTCACTTTTACACGAGCCCACTGCTGCAGTGCACTAACAAGGGGATCGACCCCCAATAAAACCTGCAGAGAACAGGAAGCAGATCAGAGTTTTCACCCTCCACATGGATGTGACTGATGGTTTTTCTTGGTGTGACACAGTTCAATATTTCAACTTTGCTACTACAAGAAAGACTGATAACTGCATTTAGCTTAAGTAAATGTAATTTAGGGTAATTTCATCCAGAAACCCCCGACCTGCCAAAAACTACAAACACGCATGAGTGGACCGACTCGACACTTCATCACCTTCTAGGAAAAGCGAGGGAGCTGTGGAGTTCAAAAAGCTGCAGAAATCACTGTTTAACATATAGAAAATGTCCCGAGGTGAATTTGTGACTATAAAAGAAATTTCATTTGATTTGATTTGGAGGTGTCAGTAAATAATCGTGAATCTTTTTAAGTAGATTTCATCGTCAGTCCTCCCTCTATCATTCTTAGAGTTGTTTACTCTTAATAAAATGTATACAGCATTATCACTTAGCCTTACGTACAAGACGTAGCCGAAACTTAACAGATGTTTAAATTCCTATATTTCTTCTTCTACCGTGTCCCGAACACGTCGGACCGGAGCAGGAATGCAGACGGTCCCCGGAGCGTCTGGACAGATTCCAGGAAGTGTCTACGGGACCAGACCAGGATGCTCCTCTCATCTCTGATGCATTCCTAACACCCAGCACTGGTTGCATTCACCCCAGAACACTGTCAACGCTGAACACGAAGTCCCCCCAACCACCGGCCACTTTATTAGGAACGCCTTCCCAGTCGTTAAGCTGGACTGGTCCGAAGGCCACGACTCCACTCCGTGTTCGTGTTCTTAGCGTGTGACCTGTCCTGGAGTGCTTCTAACGGTTTGGCCCCATCACTCATGTTAAACGGGGTGAGAAAAGCAGAGTTCATGGCGCTGGATGACATTTTACAGGTCTGTAAAATGAAGTGGCCTGTGCTCGTGTTTACTTTACCAACATCCAGTCGCTGAGGACGCTGGACTGTAATAATGTAAATGTTTAGTTCACCACAGCTGTACACTACACATCGTGCTGCTCATACTGTACTTTCCCTTTATTTATCGTCTGCTATTCTTCATTACTGTCGACTACATCGTTTACTTTATAGGCAAATTTCAAAAAGGCGTAAATTCCTGTGTGAAAACGATGAGGAATGAGTCATCTAATGGACCCACCATCATGTCATCAGCGCTTCCCCGTTGTTCACGAATGCAAAGAGACGACATTAAAAGCCCACGTGCTGGATTCTCCTACTGTGGCACCGGAGGAAGGCAGAGGCGGTGAGAGGGAAGCACCTAAACGGAGCGCGGCGGCGTCAGGGAGGCACATGGAACAAGCCCCAGGCCGCCCGCGCACATTAAACCCACAGAGTCCTGCTGGGAGCAGGAGGAAAAGGCCTGGAGTGATGCTCACGTGTTGGTGGAGACGCACCACGGCCCCACTTTAAGCAGACGACGGCGCCTCTTTCACACCAAGGACCGCTCCATCTTCAAACATCACTAACTAAGCAGCAACTTCCTTCACAGCGTGAGCCATTGGTTTTACATTCAGTCTGAAATATTGTTGCACATCATACGCTATCATCTTGAGTAATAGTTTGACTTTCTTACGCTGCCAGATGTTGCATGTGGAGTTTCAGTCTAGCTGAAGCTGAAACACTGAGCATAAAGTGACAAAGTGGATTAGTATCAACATTGTCAGTCAGTCGATTTGACTTGTCAAGAGGAACATCGGCCGCTGTCGCTCCTCCCTCGGCCCTCGCTTGTATAATTGCACCAAAAAGCTGTTTTAATATTCAATAATGGCTGTTGTTTCATGTGCCAGATGTTTTGTGCTGAAGCCGCAGCGTCTCACAGCGAGAAATCACAAAAGCGGCCTCACCTCTGAACGGCTCACACAGAAACTGGATGCAGGCTTTCAAGTGGGCTGCTCAGAAGTCTGACTTAAGCCCCGCTGAAATGCTGCGGTGGGGCCTCGAACGGGCCAGAGAAGCGTCTAATGTGGCCGAATGACAGCACGGCCCCGGCAGCGGCGCGGAGCTGAGCCGCAGGTCCGCGAGGCGCCCGGCGGCAGCTGCTGCTGCTGAAGGTGACACAAACAGGTTTTAGGTTTTCTGGGGCGACTGTTCTTTTAGAAAGTGAAGGTTTGAACGCTGCTCGCCGCGTTTACTCAAGTCGCCCCGATTCAAGATTCACTTTGAAGATCAAACAATTTACATGCACAAACTTGAAAAAAAAAAAAAATCAAAGCAGCCGAATGCAGACTCACACATGTGAATATGGAGCCTGCGTACGTCTGTTGCTCTGTGTGCTGTTACATTAAGGAACAGCTTCGCTCCCTGTATGTTCCAGTAAATGGTTTAAGTGCATTCTTTATGCTTCCACCCTCTGCAGATTATCCTCAAAGTGAAGGGATCAAATGAGCTCCACATGGGACACGGTGCAGAGTCCTCTCTGGCCGCTTTCACAGGCCTCACGCACAAACGTCTGCTGTCTGCGTCCACGGCCGAGACGCTGCTGCGTCCTGAGACTGTGAACCACGCGCCAGCTTCACAGGTGAGCGGACGAACCCGCGCTGCTCACACCCGCGTTCGCTGCGGCTGCGCCGTGTGTTCGAGTGGGCAGAGACCGGCGAAGCCGTTTGGGAGCAAGAAAAGGCCGCGGTTGCGGTTTCGTCGGGGGTCTGAGGAGCACGAGGAGGGGAGCGTTTCGGTCTGTTGGCCTCAGTCTGTCTGTCCTTAATTTATGGGTGTGATTGAAGTTGGACAAAAAAAAAAAACATCTTCTGTGCTGAACATAACATGAGCACGTCCTCGTCGAAAGCTGTCACTGCTGGGAAGATTGACACTCGCGGGTACGGTTGAAAGTCTCCCGGTGAAGAAAAGAAGCATGTCTAGGTTGGAAAAACTTGACCCACAACTTGTTTGACCTCCTCCATTCTCCCGATGTCCCCGCGGACGCAAATGGATGAGCTCCTTTTGGAGCAGAAGGGGAGGGGAGCTGTCACTGCCACCTCGTCTCCCCCGTGTCAGAACCCGGGGCTGCAGCATAAATCCCCACCCTCTGCTCACCCCTGACATTCTACTCCCAGATGGTGCCTCCCCCGCTGTGGGCTCTGCCTCAAAGGGGCCTGGCATCTCAGCAGGACCCATCCATCACAGAGGAGCCAGGCGTCTTCTAGCGGCAGCAGAGGCCCCTGTGGGGAACACCTGCCCCTCGGGGTTCACCTTGTGTCTAAAACAACTCCCCGAGCGCACGTCAACCCCTGCTGCTTCTCCAAGAGGTCAGAGGTCACTCCAGAATGCCAGACAACTTTGTGCGTGCAGAGACGCTGCTGATGTGTGATGTTCGGCCCTGTGGTTAAATCTGGTTGACCCCGTGCTGAAATCAGATACGGACATATCCCCTGACAGAGCAGGAAGTAACGTGAAAACATTCAAATGTCTGAGGATAAAACCGAAGCACAGGAGTAAAAAAAAAAAAAGCGAAGGCCGACTTAAATACAAAGCATGCTGCGTCTCCGCTCTCAACATTTATACAAAAGCATCACACTCCTCCCATTTTTGGCCCATCTGTTTCATATATTGTGGCCAAAAACATTGCTGATTTGATTGGACCCAAATGTGATGCTTGAGGCTCCTTCATACATCCACAGCCCGTTTGACCCTCCTTCTCCTGCCCTCCACCAACAGAGCTCCCTTCCCCTCACCACACGGCTCTCGTTCATGGGGCTCCAGGTGCAATTAAGTGAGCGTCTGTGGGGATGATAGGAATCAATATCCAGATCGGGAGATTTTCTGCCGGCTCCTTCTTTCTTTAAAATCGATTTGCACGGGTTATAAATAAAAATTCTTTATCAATCCCACTAATAAAACGCTGTGTTTTTTGAGTAATTTAATATCTTAAAGTGGATTTATGGAAACTCCAAAAATTATTAACCAAATAGAAAACACACCTGCTTTTAAACAATCATATTCACTTGTTTTGCAAAGTAATTTAATGTTTTCTAATTATTGCTACACTGGAAAATGCTAACAAAAGCAGACTTCAGTTTCTAACGAAATGATGATGTTCATAAAAAAAAAAAAAAACCCTGCAAAGTTGCTCATGACACAAACATTAGACGTGGCCCATCGCAGGTGGAGATCTGTGTTTGATGAATAGCATTTAAGGGAAAGGGCTGTTTTGTTTTCTAAAATGGACTGAAAGCTGTTTAGTGTGAACGACAAATCCCAAGTTGCTGGAGACAAGAAAAAAAAAAGACTCAAACGAACGCGTCTGGAAAAAATCGAGCGAGCAACAAGCCAGTTCCTGTGTGCTGCATGTTCCATCCCGCTCCAAACCATTGTTCCTCGCTCCGCGCCGCTGTCCCACATCATGTCTATATTAATTTCCATTAGGAACAGGCACAGCAACGCACTCTGGTATATATCGTACCACACACTTGTCAAACATCTGAAAAGCATAGAGGACGTTCCACATGGTTCTGATAAAGCAGCACTTCGCTTGTTCCCATTCCATAAATGATTCTAAACATAAACTGCTTTGTTAATTCTTTGTTACTGTTAGAAATTATTGTAGAAGAAGACTCCTGAATTCATAATTTATCAATGATGATGGGAAGTTGTTTTCAGTCTACTGGTGTGAAATGTGCCCTTTTCTGTTCTGTGAGAGGAAGTAGGAAGCATTTGGAGTTCGGGTTTACGTCATCTTTCAGCAACAAAGTGAAGGTGAATTTACAGGTTTACAGAAAAACTTCAAGACTTCTTTACATACTGTATGTTGATTGTCTGGGGGTCAAAGGGCGATTTATGAAAGCATGATTTGTGTTATAGAAAGGCTGTTAACACTAAAAAAACCTAAACATATCAGCAACCTTTTACTACTGTGACTCTGATCCTTCAGAGAAATCTTACACTTGTAGAGTCATGTGTAAATACATGGGAATTACCTGCTAAAAGGCCACACTAATGAGTAAAAATGACAATGGCTGTGTTAGCATCCTGAAGTTAGCGCTGAGCTCAGAATACGGTTCTGCTTTCATAACTTTTTAGTTAATGTGAATTTGGCCTCACAGACTTGTGGCTTTCATTTCTTAAACTTGAAGGACTTCGATATATTAACGATACCTATAATCTGAATTTACTTTGCACATTTGTCACCGTAATGAGCTGCTTTTCGTTTTCCGTCTATAATCTAGGCCATTTTTCGTTTAGTTCCTGGACACAACCTGCAGCATGTGGGCTCTGTAATGAAAATGTCATGCTACAAATCTGATTACTTACTTTTTTTTTCTTCTTTGAACCAAGGTGAGTCTAACAACTCACTGTAACTGACATCAGACATAAACCTGGCACCGCCTGCAGCAGTTAGATCTACATTGAGTTTAGTTGACTGCTGAAATTGACTTCACATCTGCGCTAACAGTAAGTTCTGCTTGAAGCTGCATCAAAATGTATTAAGACCCAAGTGGGAAACCAGGCAGCCTATAGCAGCTTTCAACGCTGCGCTTTCCCACTCGTCTTTAAACTAAGGCCGGTGTGTGAACCATACAGCCTTAAGTCTCTAAAGACACAACTCAAAAACCACAATGCAACAAGTTGTTTACAGGCCAGAGTATATCTCAGTAGAACCCTAATACAGATAAACACGAAAGCCAGGCCAGGATGGGAACACAGCTGGGCTTTATTTGGAATGATGCCTCGTCCTCCAAATGACTATCAGACCGGACTATCAGATGATAATCTTCCCTTCTTATTCTGGAGGGGGGGGATTGTTGTGAGATCAAGCTTAACCAGATTTGACAAGTGGGAATTTAACACAGATGAGCACAGATGCATTAGGACGGGACTAAGCGATCACGCGCCTTGATTTGAATGTGTCTGTTTGAGATTGATGCCTCATTGTTCATCGGATAATATGAAATACATCAACACATCAGATGTCAGCTGCTGCTAGAAATGATTCACTCCAGATTCCTTGGGCTAAAATGAACCCAGTTGTTACACTTGTACATTTCTTGTATTAACCCAGGACCATGTGTACTAATATAGAAATAGCAAAACAACTAATGCTGCTGTTAGATTGTGAAGATTCTCATTCACTGACCCGTTGTCTGTTTCTGTTCTGTAGATTTGGCATTAGCACCAAAATGGCTGCCGCCCATGTTCGATGGCACCAAAATGGTAGCAAAACACTTTGATTGTAAAAACACCTAAGACAACAAGATTGCAAAGAAACAAACACACCAAAGTTTGGTTTAGTTATTATAAATGTATTGTTTGTCATGTGATCACTTGACCTGTATCTCGTCATACGAGAGCGCAAGCACAGCAATTCGCTTGGTTTTGGGCACAAACACATGTGGTTTGGGTTTGGGCACTGAATAAACAGGGTTGAGGCAATAAAAGCGTTTAATTTTGCCTTAAAAATGGCTGTTTCATAGTCACGATATCTGCTACGTGATTGCTCCCAACAGCAGCAGCAGAAGCTGGAACGTTGCTGTGCCAGACGTTCACCTCAACCACTTTTGCTGCTGCTTGAAAAAAAGGTAGATTTTGAAGAAGAAAGAAAAAGTCCTTAGGAAAGTGTCAGATTCTGCCAAAACAGAAATATCTGCGTTTGCATTCGCGTAGAATAAGAGTTTAGCTGCCCGACCTTTGTCACACACTGAGCTGCTCCTTACTTGGTTGTGCACAACAGTTTATTTGGTCTGATAAGAAATCTCCAACGTCCGCCTGATCCCGAAGCGACAGCACTGCTGAAATCACAAATACAGAGAGTGGAGCTTGTTAAATTCCACTAAGGTGCAGACTGGACAGAGTCAATAAACTGCCACCTATCATTGACTGCACGCTGGACAGACTTTCCTGTCGTGGTTCAGGGTCAGGTAGTTTATTATCCTTTGTGAAACTATCTGATAAAGGCTGGTTCCTCGGCTCATATGCTCCCTAAGGGCAGCGCATATGGATAAAGTGCAGACCAAGTGGAGCCATGATGAATCACTTTGTATTTCCCTTCTTTTCCTGGTGAAGCAAAATTCTTCCAGGTTCAGATCACTGTTCACGGCAACTGAAGGAAAATCCAAATCATCCACTCTTCCTGTTAGGCTGGTAATTGCACTGAAACGCTGCTTAGACTCGTTTTATTCCTACACATTGGAGTCACTGAACATGTGTAAGATGTGGGCAGTGATTCAGGGGCTTGGAACCAGGCATCTGCAGATTTGCAATCATTACCAGGATGCGAGCTTGATGGAATCCTTGGACGTGACATTTGCTTGGTGGGAGAAGTGCAGAATCGATGAACTTATTGTAACGTGTAGCAAATTAGAGGAGGCAGCTCATCAGTATTGGAATTTTTCTAAGACCAGAAAATACTGCAAATAGTGTCTCAGATACTGGCTTGTGCTTAAAATTAAAAACAGGCTTGGACTGAAGGAATAAAACGAGAGGGAGAACTAAAATTAAAAAGCTGTTTTTTATTATTTAGGAAGATAGAGGCAACCACACAACAGTGTCGCCTTTGTGTGGTTACTAACGTTAAACCAACCTTGAAAAGTCTCCATTTAGAATCTGCACCAAACTGCAATTACAACGTGTTTCATTTTCTGCACATACAGCACAAACATGTTGAGGATAAAACGTTCAATAATTAATCATCTGCTGCTATTCAACAGTCTGCACGTAAAGCACAGGACAAATTCAGGCTTCTCCAGATTTAGTTTCATTACATAAGAGAGTTAGGAAACCAGATCAGTCTAAGTAGTAATATGGCTAAATTACCTCCACATGAACCTTCTACCTGCTCCCTTTGATTTGCTTTGATCCCAGACAAACAGACCCAATCAGATGGTGGAAGGATGATGGAGGTAGATGTCAAACCCACGTCTACACTTGTAGTTCTGCCTCCAATAAGCTCGCAGTCAGGGGCCCGGAGTCAACTCTGATGCCCCCCACCCCTGTCTCGGAGACGACTGGTGAGGCACTGGGGGTCCTCATGGTGAGAGAGGACAACGAAGGGGAGAACGAGGGCGTCATTGCTGAGGGGGTGAGTCCCGTGTTCCTGGCCAAAGGTGAATATGCATATTTGCGGTGCGAGGGCTTCCTGGTGAAGCTCGGCAAGCGGCCCAGCTTTCGCGGGGGCACAGTCCTGATGCCCGCCTGAGCCACCCCGGTTATGAGAGGCGGGGGGTACATCAGACAGCTGGACTCCGCCGCCAAGTCCTCGCGGCCGCCCTGCAGCTCCTCGTCAGGGAGCATCCCGATATCGCCGAAGACGGACGACATGGCCTGGAAGCGCGGCTCCCAGTCCAACAGGTGGTCCCAGCAGTAGCTGCCTCGCAGCTGCTCCTCCATAAACACCAGCGAGGAGAGAGAATCGGCAGAGGCGTGGGCTTCTGACAGGGGAGCGTATCCTTTGGTTCCCATGCTCTCCTCCAAGTCTCTCACCCGAAGCACGGTGGGAAGTAGTCCCTCACCTCCTCCCTCCTCTTTGAAGTGGTGGAGGCTCTCTGTACTGGCCGAACCGGCGACTAGACATTTATTAACTGACAAAATGGGCTCTGGCTCAGTAGAGTGGCAGGAGACATTATCTCCCGGTAAAGCAGAGTCTGACATTTCAGTGGCCTCGTGGCCTTTTACGGGTTCGTCTCGTTTACGGCAGCGGTACTCGTTAATCCACTTGATCTCCTGGTCCTCAGCGGTCTCGCCCTCCGCTGAGCCGCGGCCACTTGAGTGTGACCGATTGCATGGGATGGACGCCTCCCTACTGGTCAACACGATGCTGGGCCGTCGCATCTCCTGCAGAGAGATGTGGTTCTGCGTCGGGCCACTGGAGCGGCCGAAGGAACCCGTGCCGTGGTTCAAGGCCGTCGCTATGGCCGCCGCCTTTTTGACCGCGGCTTCTTTGATCCTGTACCTGAGAACTAAGCTCACCAACGAGGCAAGAAAAACGAAAAACACAATCAGCGAGACACTCAAACTCAACACGTGCCTGTCGAGAGGCGCCCCAGTGAGGGCCTCTGCCGAGCTGGAGATGTTGACGGAAACCACGCAGGTGGTGGTCCTGGAGCCCGGTCTGGGGCTACCAGCAGACACCAGCAGCTCCACCAGGTCCTCACTGGCATGGCCGCTCCTGCGAAAAACTGGGCCTGACACAAACACGGCTCCGATCGTTCTATTCACCGAGAAGAACGGTGAGGAATTCACAAGGGAGTACTCCACCAGCCCGTCCAGCCCCGCGTCATGGTCCATCGCCATCACATACCCGACCGTTTCTCCAGTCTTGACGTTCTCCGGGAGGAGAAAGTGATACTGCTTCTGGGTGAAGACGGGACTGAACTCGTCCACTCCCCTGATGTTCACCTGCACTCTGGCTGTGGCCGCTTTGTCGCCTTTGTCTCTGGCCTCGACGACGAAGCAGTACGCGCTCTCGCGCTCGTAGTCGAAGGTCTGTTTGGTGTGAATGGCGCCCGTCAGGGGGTCGATGGCAAAAGCCTCCCTCCTCTCTGGGCTGCCGCTGCCATAAACCGTGTAGCAGGAGGACAGGATGGAGTAGGTCAGCCTCCCGTAGGGGCCCGAGTCGTCGTCGACCGCGTGGACGGTGCAGGCGTGGGTAAACGCTGGAAGGTTCTCCAGCACGGAGCAGTTGATGGTGGGCAGCGTGAAGTACGGAGTGTTGTCGTTCTCATCCAACACCGTGATGAAGACCACTGTGAAGGCCACTTTGCGGTCCTCAGAGGATGCGCCGCCATCGGACGCTCGGACAGTGAGGGTGTATTTTGGGTCTTCTTCGTAGTCAAGGGAGTGGTTGACCACCAGAACGCCTGACTGCGGGTCAAGCCTGAGGTGGCCTTTGCTGTTTCCAGAGACAATGTCGTACTGCAGAAGGCCGTTGGTCCCCAGGTCCGGGTCTCGGGCGCTGACCTGCACCAGGCCGGCGCCCACGTGGCTGTTTTCGCTCGCGTGCGCGCGATATTCGGCGCTAGCGAACACAGGCGCGTTGTCGTTGCAGTCTGTGACGGTCACCATGACGACAGCGGAGGCGTTCAGCGGCGGCAGCCCTCGGTCCGAGACGCTCACCGTCACAGCGTAGCTCTCGGTGGACTCTCGGTCTAAAGGGTTACACAGGACGAGCTTCCCCAAGTTCCTCAACTGGTTCTCAACTTGAATCATTTTCACTTCTAGACAAAACCTCCTCTCCTCATTGCCCCCAGTGATGCTGTAGTCCAGGTGGGTGTTTTCAGGACTCCAGTCCTGGTCCTCTGCGGTGAGCGTGAGCAGGGTGGTGTCTGTGGGGGTGTCCTCGGGGATGGTGAGGGTGTACGTGTCCTGGTGAAAGACGGGCGCATGGTCATTGGCGTCTGTGATCAGCACGTCTATGGAGGTGGCGGTTGACTGCACAGGACTGCCTCCGTCTCTGGCCTCCACCAGAAGATGGATCACGTTGCTGTTTGTGATGGCCTTCAGTGGCTTATTGGTGAAAACAGACCCTACAAAACAGAAAACGTGAGTAATGGATCCACTGACTGCTGACACCCCCCCAGTGTTGATCTTATAATACAGTAAAATGGGCCAGACACATCGAGACGCATTTAAAACTCCTCACAACTGACATAACACATGGTTGAACAAACACAAATTGTTCTTGGATTTGCTTATTTTCCCAGTAAGAACATAAATACATCGACGTATATTAGGAGGTAAATCAAAAATGCCCTTGTCATTAGACCCACAGCGCAATATAATGGGCTTTGTGACAATTTGTAAATGAACACCATGTGCAAACTGTAGGACAAAATGTAATCTTTAGCTGACAATAACATTGTTGTCCGTCCATTTCATCGTTGTGCTAATGCTTATGATTTGTGAAATGAGACACTGCACCACACAAAAGCCCCATTCAGTTCTTGGACTTAGTCAACACAGAGGCAAATCTTCGCTCCCAACTGCTGAACAGGGAAAATGCACTTCTGATATTACACTTCGTATGCGGTAGAAGCCCATAAATCACTCATAGGTGGAAAGGACGTCCAGCAGCGAGTGGCGATTGGCTTGTTTCAGAGCTTTAGGGGTTTAGGCATGAGGCCTGTGCAGCACTTTACCTCACGTCTAGGTGCCTTCTCTACTGCGTCACTCTCTCCCAGTCGACGCAGCTCACTCGTACATCCAGGACTTCAGTCAGTATAAATCATGTTGAAATATACAACCACGGCGGAATGAAAACTATCACTAAGCTGTGATATAATACGCTGAGCTGGTCATAATAAAGCAAAGTCTCTCTCTACGCCCTTTTCTTTGGCACGTCCCCCTTTCCCAACGCCAAATGTCCAGATTTTATTTTAGAGGATAAGCATGTAAATACCAGAAAGTCACGTACCTTGTAAAACCTGAAGTAATAACTTTTATAGAATCATATCGTTTTTGTTCTCTGGCGACTTCTTAAACTCTTTAGTAGCGCTTTGCTCTTGGAGATCGCGTTTCCAGTGAGGTGGTTCTTACCGTTGTCTGGGTGGATGTAAAAGCCTTGTAAAGGAGATGAAAGCAGCCTGTAGCTGATCAGGCCATTGGTTCCAGAGTCTCTGTCAGTTGCAGACACTGACGCGACGAGCGTGTCGGCCGAGACCAGCTCTGACAACTCCACCTGAGAGAGAAACGGGGACCGTGAGTCACATCTGCATCATGTTCATTGCACGTGTACGCTCACCAATGACTTTAATAGGTAGAGTCTAAAACTTTAGGAGCGTCTTAAAATATAATGCACTGCAGTAAACCTCCTGCATCTACCGTGACCTCCATTATAAACAGTAGAATTCTCACCTCTTTTCCTGTGCGTTAGATTCCATTGTACGTTAGCTAGCTACTTTATTTGTTTATTTGATCTCATACATCTGAAATCATGTTGTTCTCCAACAGTAGGGACTCTACTGTTTAATAGACAATATTTCTCTATACCTGGTAGGAGACCTGGCTGAAGGTTGGAGCGTTGTCATTGACATCAAGCACGTGAACTTTGACCTCTCCTGTGGTCTGGTGGAGGGAGTCTGACGCCCACACCGTCAGGGTGTACTCCGTGTGCTCCTCGTAGTCCAGGGCACGCGTCAGGGTCACCACGCCGGTGTAACGGTCGATAGCGAAGGGCGCGTCGGTGCTGCTGTTGTCCGAGAAGCCGTACGTGATGGCGGAGCTCAGGTCCACGTCGTTGGCGGTGACCTGAGCGACCATGTAACCCGCCGGCAGATCTGAGGAGGAAGCGGCAAAATGAGCAGACGGGAACGTGTAGGGAGCGGCCGGAGAACAGCGGTCGGGTCTTACTCTCGGCTATGAACACGGGCTCCATGGAGGGGATGGCGGGGCTGTTGTCATTGACGTCCACCACTTGGACCCTGACGGTAGCAGTGCTGCTGAGTGGAGGGTTCCCCCTGTCTGCGGCCTGAAGAACCAGCCTGCAGTAGACGCGAGGGAGAACATGGCACCTTATTAATATATGCAGCATATTTCGCTCTAAATTCAGCAAAGTGGCTTTTACTTGGCTCATTTTATTTACTATTAGTTATGATTTGAAAGGCAGTGACGTGCTTAAGCAGCTCTGACAGTCACAGTCATAAAAACACAGGCTCAGTGGTAGAATTAGTCAGCGTTGCAGAATGCAAGCTGACGTTTTCACCATGACAACGCTTCCTCTCGCTACGCTTGCTAACACGGTCCACTGATGCAACTAGGAAAACCACACACGATCATCTCACGAGAAGTAGACGACTGATTCATGCAGAGCGGAGTCTGCAAAGAAAACCACACTGGCCCTCACAGCAAACGCAGTAGCAGTCGCCTTCAGACTAATGGAGGTTTTCTGTTCCATTCTTTGTTTATAGATGCAGACAAATGAGTTAAAAATGTTAAAACACAACTAACTCGTATTAAAGATGAAAATCCTCTATGCTCCAGTACCACTGGTACCAGAGGTCAAATGAAGGACAAGCTACTGTGATCTCAGCGTACTTATATGAGGGGATGATTTCCCGGTCCAGTAACACATTGGTGGCGAGGATCCCGCGCACCGAGTCCAAGACGAACGCTCCGTTGTGGTTACCGGACACGATGGAGTACTCAATCTGTCCGTTCATCCCGCTGTCGGCGTCCGTCGCAAACACCTGCACAGAGGAGGACGGTCAGCGCGACTGCAGCCACCAACACAACACGCGGCACCCAGTCCGCAGCGCTCACCTGCATGACGTAGGTGTTGAGCACCTGCCCCTCCCACACGGCGGTTCTGTAGCTGCTGTGTTCAAAGGCCGGCGCGTTGTCGTTAGCGTCCAGCAGGGCAACGCAGACCCGGCAGTGGGCCGTGTGCGGCCCGCTGTCGGCCAGAACCACCAGCTGGACCTGGGGGCTCAGCTCGAAGTCCAGAGCGTTGTCCTTCTGCACCCGGATCTCACCTTGAAACGAATTTAATTTTTATTTTTACGAGGTTTAACCCGTTTCACTGCATTGCAAAAACGTATCCAAAACAAATAACTCATGGATAAGACTCCAGGTTTCTGACCTGTGTGACGGTTAATGGAGAAAACGTGGTTCTCGTTCCCGCTGAATATGGTGTACGTGACTCGCTGGTGGCTGCTGGTTTGGTCAGTGGCCTCCACCTTCGTGATCCAAGTGCCTTGACAGCGAGAACGCAAGACAGTTGATCAACTTTTTCATAGATTCAGAGGAAAACAACGGGCTGAGCAGCGGCACCACCCACCGGCTCTACTGTTCTCCTTCACCGTAGCATTGTACACTTTGACTGAGAAGCGCAGGCCGTCGTGCTCTCCCTTCAGGTGGATGAAGACGAGGCAGGTAGAGGTCCGAGCGGGACGCCCGCCGTCGGACACCTCCACCTGCAGCTTCCTCCCGGAGAAGCCGGCTCTCACCTGTCTCCGCAGGGAAATCTCCCCCGACTCGCTGTTGATGTCAAAGTAATCCTCCTCGTCGTACAGCGCGAACCGCACCGTCCCGTTCTCGCCCTGATCGCCGTCCGTCGCCGTCACCGCGGCGACCACCTCGTCGGCCGCGGTCCTCACGGACACCCAGGCGTTGGTGGGGTTCTGGTCGCAGACGGGCGCGTTGTCGTTCACGTCCTCCACCTGCACGGTGACGGACGCCGCCGAGCTGAGCGGGCCGCGGGCGCAGCCGTCCGTGGCCACGGCCCGGAGCGTGTACTGGGCCCGGCGCTCCCGGTCCAGAGGCCTGCTGGTGCGGACCACGCCCGTGAGGGCGTCGACGGTGAACGCCCCCTGGCTGCCGTCCTCGCTCAGCGAGTAGGTGACGTCCCCGTTGGCGCCGCCGTCGGGGTCGAGGGCGGCGAGGCGCAGGACCTGCGCCCCCGCCGGCAGGCCCTCGCTCACGGAGGCGCGGTAGCTGCTGCGGCTGAAGGAGGGCGCGTTGTCGTTCTGGTCCAGCACCAGCAGCTGCAGCTGGGTGGACGAGCTGAGGGGGGCGGGGCCGTAGTCGCGGGCCTGAATGGTGACGGTGTAGTTCTGCGTCTCCTCGCGGTCCAGGACCTGCGTGGTGCTGACGGCGCCGCTGTGACTGTTGATGATGAAGCGACCTCTGTAGTCGTCGCCTGAGAGAATCAGCGATTCCACGTCGGATCATTCACGTCAAGCACCACTTCACCTCCGAGTAAAAGCGCACGCCCTGATGCGTTTCTTACCCACGATGGAGTAGTGGATGGTTCCGTTCTCCCCGTGATCCGGGTCCGAGGCCTGAGCCACGTGGACGACCCCGGGGGGCAGGTTCTCCGGCAGGCTGATCTGGAACGACGACTGCATGAACTCTGGAGGGTTGTCGTTGTCGTCCAGCACGGAGCACAGAACCGTGGCCGTGGCCGAGAGAGGCCGCGAGCTGCTGTCACGGGCTTCAACTGAGGACAGGCCTTGAGTTACACTCAGCTCTCGCTTCTTGAAAGTACCTAATACTACCACAATGCTGCAGTACACAAATCGCTATCTGGTGGTATATGTAAAAAAACATACTATTATTACTAATAGTACTATTCGTGTGTTACGTTTAACAGAGTATGGAAACACTAAATGACTAACTAGTGGCTCAGGTCTGATTGAAAAGGAAAATCCTCTGTTCAGTCATCATCTGTTCTGCCACAGATTTCAACACTTGTTGAAAAGAAGCCAGAAAAAAATGTCCCTACACGCATTTTCCATTAGATGCTCTTTAATTCTGGCGCAACATTCAGACTTTTCTGTTTTCATGTGTCTTGTTAGCTTCAATTGTTGCTCTGTTTTATTGTAATGCTACTTATGCCGACTCTACAAATATTATGGTAAAACATCTGAAAGCAGTTGAACCGCTGAACGTTGGGGATGTAATTACTGCGTGTGTGCTTCATAGGCCTCTCCTACCTCTGAGGGTGTAATGCTGCTCCTGCTCTCGGTCCAGGTAGGAGGTGGTGGTGATCAGACCGGTGTAGGGGTTGATGCTGAAGAGCTCGTACCCGGGGCCCGGCAACAGCCGGTACCACACCACAGCGTTCTCCTCTGAGGGACGGACACCAGGTTGGAGTGAATAAAGGTTAGTCTCAGGTCCAAATGTACTCATCACTCTCGACACAGTCATTATATTGAACCCCTTCGGATCATTTGCTCAACAAAGCGAAAACCAGCATGCAGAGCACCACAAAAGTCATCTGTCACGCTCGGTGATGCCGCTCATCTCCTCTGAGGGACCGCGGCGCGTGGAAACTGGACACCGGGGCCAGCACAGACCCGTCATGTTTGGTGAGCAATGGGGGAAAAACAGCACAGAATCAAATACGGGCCGAGCCGCCAGACGGGCCGAGTCCAGGAGGCCGATGAAAACACGGCGCCTATTGGCACAGATGGTTCGGATTAGGGAAATCATCACGAGACGGGACCTTTGAAATCTCCCAGAGGAGAAATGCTTGCTGTTCTTGGACAATTCTCACTCCCAAGAATGTTAGTTCCTATCAAAGCCCCCCCTCGCGCACAGATGCTGCAGCCCCACATCCTCCGTGCCCTTCATCCAAAAGGGCCGCTGCCGTCAGCGTGAGCAGGGGAAACGGGATTCACGCAACGTGTTAAAATAAACAGGGCTGATGTGCAGATTTGCCGCGACGATTGGGGGTCAGATGAGTGAAAGCTGCTGCGGCGAACGGTGAGAGCGACCCGAGCGGGTCGACGCACCGGGAGGAAAGGCCAGGCTTGGTTTCAATTAAACTGCTAATGGAGTGAAAGAAAACAGACGGCGACCTTGATTCACTGTGGTGCTGATGTTTAACCAAAACACGACCGGGCGAGCTGCTACTCAACTGTATTTGGTCATGTGGTGCTGCCCTTTAAAATAATACTGACGCTAGTTCTACTTTTAAATAATAGAAGTGCAGAAAAGAAGAAAACATTGACTTCTACCCAGTGTTTTACAGACTGAGCAGGGAGCTGGAGTTAGACACATGCCAATGCTGCCATCTAGCGGCCCAGAGGCAAACTACGGCCTCCCCTTCCACAGCACGCAGCTCCTCTGGCATCACACTCACTCGTACCTGAGTCCTTGTCCGTGGCCGAAACCCTGACCACCGCTTCTCCCGGGTCCCTGTTCTCCGCCACGCTGGCGTTGTAGACGCCCCGGCCGAAGAGCGGCGGCTGGTCGTTCACGTCGCCCACCTCCACCGTCAGCGTCTGGGTGGAGGAGAGGGGGGGGCGGCCGCGGTCCGCCGCTCGGACGGTCAGACGGTGGAAGCGCTGCGTCTCGTAGTCCAGGGGTGCGGCGAGAAACAGGAGGCCTGAGGAGGACAGGACAGCGGGTCTGAATGCGACGGAATCACTTAACAGCACTAAACCATCATTTAAAAAAGCAGGTTTGCCTTGGCAGCATCTGTATATTGCATACTTTTTATTAAAGCAGTCTTTTTGTCTGACTATTCGTATCTTGTTGCTAAATTTATTGTTTCTAAATCATCTAAATCTTACCCGTTTTCTCCTCCAGCCTGAAAACCCCTCCCCTGTTTCCAGCCATGAGCGTGTAGCACACGACGCCGTTCTCCCCTTGGTCTCCGTCTACGGCGATGAAGTGATGCAGCAGACTCCCGACGTCGGCGTCCTCCGCCGCCTGCGCCGCGTCCGCCGACACGAACACGGGCCGGTTGTCGTTGACGTCCAGCAGGAAGACCTGCGCCGTCAGCGACGCGCGCCGGCGCCGGTCCGTTACCGCCTGGTCCGTGGCCGTCACCGTGAAGGCAAAGCTGGGCGTGGTCTCGTGGTCCAGAGGCGCCGCCACGGTCAGACTCCCCGTGTGAGGGTGGATCTGGAAGGGGAACGGCGAGGGTCCGCTGAGCTCGGGGTCAAAGGTCAGCGAGTAGCGGAGGGCGCTGTTTGGAAAGGTGCCATCGGCGTCTCTGGCATTAAAAGCGAAGGCCAGCGAGCCGACGGCTGCGTCCTCCCTCAGGCCGAAGGTCACCAGCTCATCGGGAAACCAGGGCGTGTGGTCGTTGACGTCCTCCACCGTCACGCTGACCAGCACCGACAGGTTCTGGCCGGGCCCGAGGCCGGCGTCCTCCGCGCGCACCAGCAGGTCGTACTGCCCGGCCGCCTCGTAGTCCAGCGGCCGGTTCACGAACACGTCGCCCGAGGAGCCGTCCACGCCAAAGTGGAGGCTCCCGTCGCCCTCGGCGACCGAGTAGCGCAGCTTCCCTCGACCCGGGACTCGGGCCGAGCCGATGACGGCCGCCGGCGCCGCGTCCTCTCTCACCGTGAAGCGCCTCGCGACGGGCCGCTCGCCGTACGGAGCGTCCAGGCCGCGAACCTGCGGAGGAGGCGCGCGTTTAAAGTGCTTCTGACGTAACGACACCAGGAGGTTCTGAGTAAACGGACCTGGACGTGGACGAGCGCCGTGTTCTCCTGAGCCGTGGCGCCGCGGTCCGTGGCCGCTACTTTAAGGGCGTAGTGCGGTTCAGCGCCGCGGCTGAAGAGCTCCGTGGTCCTGATGTCCCCGGTCTCGCCATCGATCTCAAAGTGCCCGAGGTCATTATGTTCTAGGTGGAGGAAGATGTGGTGACTCACAGTTTATCATGAAATAAAGTGACGGTTGCAGCACAGCTCACCTGCAACCAGTGAGAAGGCAACAGTGCCGTTTTCTCCCGCATCCAGATCTTTGGCAAACACGTTCGCAACCAACGCACCCGGCGGGAAGCCCGACCATATCTGGAATACACAGAAGACTGCGTTACCACGGCAACCCCCCCTGCTCAGAACCGCCTCCGGGTGCCGTCCTCGCCTGCACGTGCAGCTCCTTGCTCGCCGGCAGCTGCGTGAACTGCGGCGCGTTGTCGTTGACGTCGGCGACCAGGACGTGGACGGCGGCGGTGGCGTTGAGACGAGGGCGACCCTGGTCCGTCACCATCACCCTCAGGCTGTGCTGGCTGTGCTGCTCGCGGTCCAGCGCCACCCAGTTGATGATTTCACCTGGACGGGCCCAGGCAGGACACGTTGAACCCAAGCAGCAAAGCGGCACCTCAGATCTAAATTTCAATGTATGTATGAATTATTTTACCGGTTTTAGAATTAATGCGAAAGAATTTTCCGTCTGAGAGCAGGATGTAGGACAGCTGGGCGTTTTTCCCAGAATCCTTGTCCACGGCCGTGACCGTTCCCACCAGGCCTTGGGGCGACGACCCCTCTGACACAGTGAAGTAGTAGACGTCCCTGCTGAACACAGGGGCGTTGTCGTTGACGTCCAGCACCACCACCGTGACCGTGGCCGTGGCGCCGGGCGAGGCCTCGGCGCCGGAGGCCACCACCCGGAAGCGATAGGCCGACTCCGCCTCGTGGTCCAGGCTGTCGGACAGATACAACCACCCCGTCCTCGGGTGAACCCGGAACGGCGCGGGAGGGAACCCGGCCTCCGCCTCCAGGGAGTACGTGAGGCCCGCGGGCGCCGGGCGGGCGCCTCGGCTCGGGTGCGCCCTCACCTGGATGACCCGCGAGTCCCTGCGGTACCCTTCGCCTATCTGCACCTGGTAGACCAGCGTCTCGAAGGCCAGGCCGTCCTCGGCAGCGCCGCGGCCCACGTGGACCGTGAGGGTGAACACGGAGCTCAGGGGAGGTTCCCCTTCGTCTTTGGCCACGATCTCCAGGCGGTGCCGCTGCTGCTCCGGCTGCAGGCTCTGGTTTAGCGTCACGGCGCCGAGGTCCGGGTCCACGAGGAAGGTGCCGTCTCTGCTGTTCCTCAGGTGGTACCGCAGCCTCCCGTTGGCGCCGCTGTCGCGGTCGTGGGCGTGGGCGATGAACAGCAGCGTTCCCGGCAGGGTGTTGCTGGAAACCGTGATGGCGTCGCTGGGCTCGGGGAACACGGGCGCGTTGTCGTTGACGTCGGCCACAGTGACGTTGACCTGCGTGGTGCTGTAGACGGGAGAGGCGTGCGTGTGCGACTGGAGGACCAGCAGCGCGTACGGCTGGGACTCGTGGTCCAGGGGTTTGACGGTGCTGATCAGGCCGGACGTCGGGTGAACGGAAAACAGACCCAGAGGGTCTCCAGAGGAGATGCGGTAGGAAACGGGCTCCTGAGAGTCTGTGAGGAGAAAAACTGCGATGATTTCAGGGACAGTGGGATATTTCAGCTTCTGGACTAGAGGTTCAGTACAGTGGCTTCACAATGATGAGAAACACAACACACAGATCCAAAAATGCTGCTTAACCTGCAGCTGAACACTGTAGAACACACAATAAGCAGCATTAAGTAATTACAGCATCCCATTAATCCCCTCCAAGTGTTTGTTGGAGCTGAGACAGGGAGCTTAAGAACAAACACTCCTGTTGTTTCAGCTCTAAGTCGATGCTTTAATCTTTTAATTGATTAAACAACCTTAAATGACAGTCTAGTGTAGTAGAGGCTTAAAGGCCTGACAGGACTCTTAGTGGGGGTGGTGGATAGAACAAGTGGACTATGAAGGGCTCATCCCTGCAAACTAACACTAACAGTTCACATTAGTGTCTGTCAAATATGAGCTGAATCTATCATTAGTAATGACAGAATAATAAAATACTGTTAATAATTAATAGTACAATAAAATTGTTTCTCATATCAGTAAGAACAGAGTCGAGAATAATGTATTTACAGTAAAGGTATGTATATTTCAAACAAGCTGACTTCTAAGAACACTGTTAGATTCTATTGAACTTCATACATGTGTTTATGTAGCTAAGACGGATTCAATCTGAGTCACGGCAGCGGTCGCTCAGTCGTTTCTGTCGCCACAGCTCCCGCCCACTCATTCATTCAGCTCATTCACACCCACCTGCGGCGCTGGCAGCCTCCACCGCCCCCACGGCGGTTCCCGGGGGCGCGTCCTCCGGCACCGTGAAGCCGTAGCGCGACCTCTGGAACACGGCCGGAGCCGGGGAGCTGCGCAGCACGTGGACCGTGACCTCGGCGGCTCTGGCCGCGCTCAGGCCGCCGCCGTCCTGCGCCGTTATCAGGAGCTTGACGCTGGCGGTGCCCAGGTGGGCGAGGGAGGAGGTGAGGAGGAGCGTTCCTGCGGGGACGGGACGAGGGGGAACCTTTAGGGCTGCATTCTAACAATGTTTAATAGCAATAGAAGAACATTATTCTTTTGGGCTCCACGACTGAGGATCGTCTAGATGTTTGACTTAGATTTGTGGCAACCTGCAAATCTTGTCCCCCACTGAAGCTCATGCCTAAAGGGTTTGTGCATCACCCCCTGCTGAGCTGTGACGCTGGCAATCATATCACAGGGATTTACACAAAGTAGGCGACTGTTCACCCCCCAACACTGAGGCTGACAGTCGCACTGGGGCCCAAACACAGTGATTGTGCTGCATCCTCATGACGTTTCCTGCCTGATGAACAGACACTTAATGCTGCTGATGATGTGATACCTGTGTGTCTGTCCAGCGCAAACAAAGCCGACATGTCGCCAGGCAGGAGGTCGTAGGTCACCTGTCCGAAGGCGCCCGCGTCACCGTCGGCGGCGGCCACATTGAGGACCTCGGTGCCGGGCGGCGCGTGGCCGCTGATGCTCACGTCGTAGTCGCCGGGCTCGAACACGGGGGCGTTGTCGTTGAGGTCCTCCACCTCGATGTGCACGTAGGCCTGAGCGCTCAGACCTCCCTGCGAGAGAGAGAGGCGGGCGAGAAGCAGGCGCTCAGGTTCTGACCGGCAGGGACACAACAAACCAAAGGATCCACTCACCGGGTCCTGGGCTCTGACGACAACGTCGTGGACCGCCGGCCCCGCGTCCCGGTCCACGTCCTGGGACACGCACAGCTCCCCGGTCTGCGGGTGCACCCGGAACACGGGGTGCTCGTCCCGCCGGTCGAAGCCGTCAGACAGCGAGTAGAGCAGCGCGCCGAACGCAGGGCCGTCGGCGTCGGTGGCGACGACCTGCAGGGACGAGGAACAGGACATGAGGCAGGGAGGTGAAAGAGCTGGAGCCCATCCCTGCACGCGTAGGTCAATCATCTGGTGAAGATGCAGCTGCTGGTGAGGCTGAGCTTAATCGTCTGTGTTGACTCTGTTAATAGTTAACGGCTTATTTCAGGGAGATCCTCTGCTTGTGTGCACCAGGCTCCTCCACAAAGCGGTTACACGTAATCTTAATAGCAATTAATCTCCACTAAGTGCCAGAGATTATGTTCAACATCCTAGTTGAGCGTGAGGACATTCCTCCTTGACGTATACACATTGAGGTCACCTTAAAAAACTCCACAGTCACACTTTGCTTGTTTGTTGTTCTCAATGATAGAACCGTGAGAACGGAGCGGGAACAATTCAAGTTAAGAGACACATGATCGTTATGAGTGTGTTCAGTCTCTTTGTGTAATCAGCCACTTTCTTTATGACGTTTAAACAGGGAATATGCACGTGTACTTCGGTGACTGTGGCCTTGACCTGCAGGTTCCTCAACCTTTGAAGTAGCTCACACTGTGAGTCTTGTTCTGGCAGCAAAGCTATGAGAGACAATAAAGGCATAAACAGCGGCCACAGTCAAAGGCGGACGCATATCACTGCGATAAAACAAGGGGGAAGCCGCCGCTCGGATCCAGGATCCTTTCATGCTGCGTGACAGGAGATAGAGTCCTTGCGTCCCCGTCATAAACATGAAGTCATCGCAGACTTAACACCGTGATCAAAGGACGCGTTAAAGACGGCTCCCAGTCTGATTAAACTCGTGACACGCCCAAGCAGCTTTGGGCCATCTGCGCCTGCTTATGTGTGGCTGCCTGCTCTATACGTGGCAAACGCTGGGCCGCACTTATCAGACCCACTTCTGGCCACATTCACTGTGTAACTGTGTATCGGGCTTTTTGTGCGTTTCTAAAACCAAACAACAGCAAAAGAAAGACAAATATCACCCACTTCTGGCACATAGAGCTCCTTTTGTAATGGGCTTCAGCTCGGTACCAGGCATCACGTTTGTCATGTCAAAGGCACAGCAGTGGACTGGAGTGTGTGTGTGTGTGTGTGTGTGTGTGTGTGTGTGTGTGTGTGTGTGTGTGGAGGAACACTGTTGGCTTTGTGCGGACGTGGTGACGCAGACTTCTGTCTTATGAAGTAAGGAAAGAGAAAGCAGGCGACAACATGACATAAGTCCACTTGTTTCCTGTTCAAACGTCGCTAAAAAGAACAATCTTCCTTTTGCTTCTGTTTTGTGACACATTCTCTCCTTTTGAGGCCTAAAATTATGAGCCACTATAAACTACAGCCATCAAAGATGGAGTGGACTTGTTTAAAATGGCCTGTACTGCTGTTTACTGTCAGCCAAACCTCTCTTGTGGTCAGTGTGTGCGAGGAAATAACCCTGATTTATAGAATCTGTCCCCTTTAATCTAATTATTCACAAACGTACCTGCAGGAAGCAGCTTCCGATGTCACTGTGTTCCGGGATGGACACGTTGTACAGCTGCTGCTCAAACACCGGCTCGTTGTCGTTCACGTCCTCCACCAGCAGCGTGACCGTTGCCGTGGACGACAGAGCCGGCTCTCCCCCGTCCGCCGCCACCACCAGGAACCGCACCTCCGCCTGCTCCTCGCGGTCCAGGGCCGCGGCCGTGGTGACCAGGCCCGACTCCGGGTCGATGGCGACCAGCGCGTCCCGGCCGGACGGGAGGATGGAGTACGTGACGTCGGAGTTGACGCCTTCGTCCGCGTCCTGGGCCTGCAGCCGGATGAGGGAGCTCCCCCGAGGAGCATCCTCCGAGATCTGGATGAGATACGCGTCCCTCTCGAACACCGGGTGGCAGTCGTTGGCGTCGGACACCTTCAGGAAGAAGACCGTCTCGCTGCTCAGAGGCGGACGCCCGCTGTCTGACGCTTTGACCCTCAGCTCGTACAGGTCCTGGCGCTCCCTGTCCAGCGGTGCGTCCACACACAGGGCGTAGAGAAAGCCATCGGTCTGCTTCAAGCTGAACTTCCCGTCGCCTCCCTCCAGCGAGACGGCGATCGCCTCCTCCTCGAGGTCGGGGTCCGACACGGACACCCGCGCCACGTAGTCCCCGGCGGCCGCCGTCTCCGGCACCGCGGCGTCTCCGGTCTCGCTGAGGAACAACACGCTGATGCTGGGGCTGTTGTCGTTGACGTTCAGCACCTTCACGCCCACGAAGGCGCTGCCGTATTCGGGCTGCGCCCCGTTGTCCTTGGCGCTGATGACCAGCTCGTGGAAGGCCTGGGTCTCAAAGTCGAGCGGCTTGTTGAGGGAGACCACGCCGGTGGTCTCGTCGACGGAGAAGACCTCGCCGGGGTCGCTCTGTCGCCGGTTGATCTCGTACGTGACGCGGCCGTTGTCGCCCAGGTCCAGGTCGGCGGCGTGGACCCGACACACCGAGGACAGGACCGGGGCGTTCTCCGGCACCGCGGCGTGGTACTCGGCCTGGTCGAACACCGGCGGGTTGTCGTTCTCGTCCAGGACGTGGACGTTGACGCGGAGCGTCCCGGTCCGGGGCGGGAGGCCGCCGTCGAAGGCCTCAACGGTCAGCGCGTAGAAGTCCCGCGTTTCTCGGTCTAGTCTGGCGCCGAGCACCAGATCCAGACTCGCGTGCTTGTCCGACCCGCTTCGGTGATCCAGGTGGAACAGCTGGCCCATCTCGCTGTCTGTGATCCTGTAGCCCCTGGTCCCAAACTCACCCTCATCGCGGTCGTCAGCGCCGTCCAGTTGGACCCGGCTTCCTGGAGGACTCAGCTCTGAGATCTCCAGGTCGACCTCCGCCGAGGGAACGCCGGCGAGTGGTCGTTGACGTCCTTCACCTCGATCTTCACCCTGATCATCTCACCTGTGAGAGTCGCTGCCACGAACTCGTACTTGTCTCTGCTCTCCCGGTCCAGAACCACGGCCGTGGAGATGATGCCCGTGTCCGCGTCTATCTCCAGGTCTCTGAACACGTACGAGTCTCTGCTCTCGGACATGAAGAACCCGGTGCTCGGCCCGCTCAGGCCCGCTCCCAGGTCCCCGACGATGGTTCCGGCGGGCAGCCCCTCTTTGACGGAGAGCGTCAGGTTGAACACCTGGCCGAGCGCGTGCGCGCAGCACAGGGACAGGACGAGCGCCCGGAGGAGCGGCGGTTTGCGACCCATTCCTCCTTCAGACGTGACTTTCTCTGCCCCGAACCCAAGACTACATAATTCCGCGTCACGGTCACACTCCTCGTCCCGGTTTTAGGGGGTCTCTCCAGGTAAAAGCGGGCAAACGCACCGTGCGAAGCAGCGACGCGTCGTTCTCCATCACGGCTTCGTGTCGCGTGATTGAGGAGGAAAGAACGAGTGCACGCGTCTGGTGGCGCAAATCCCCGGAGCTTCTTCACGCGTCACGGGAGCGAGCGGCCACGGCGCGTCAACTGCGCGCGCTCGACGCTCCTCCTGGCAGGCGGAGCGGCTCCATCTGTGGCCCGGATTGCTTCAGATTTAATTAGGACGAGAGATTACCTTGGGTGACGGGCGTTACTGTGGACGGAGGTCACCCCGTGGGACGACGCGGAGCCGGAAAGTTGAGGAATCGGAGTAAAATAAGACAAACAAACCGTGCGCAACTCGACGCAACGCAACCCATAATCCAGTTCCTCTGACTCTGGTGTGGCGCTAATGACGCAGGTGAAGGAGCGGTTCAACAAAGTTTTACTGTTGGCAGGTGCACATAAAGCGTTGGAGCGGCTCCCCCTACAGGTGAAGACCAGAAGTGCAGAGCTCAGAACTTTCAGAATATGTTCTCTGCCAATTGATAAGAGTTAAGCCTCAATAGCAATTTGATCAGCGTGCTGGAAATTTGGGTAAAATGTTTAGGGACACTGAAGATATTGTATTTTTTCAGTATTTTCTTAGTCTGTGGGTTAGATTAATTCGGAGATAGAAGCTTTTCTTTCTCCATTAGGGCTAAAGTAACATTTTATTAACTGTAAGTTGGTCCTTAAAATGTTCCAATCATGACTCGAGCAGGTTTAATCAAAACCATGTTGTACATGAACAATGTGATGACGCTGACTTTTTTTCACACCCAGAGATCATTGTTACCATAAGCAGGGTTGATGAAAGCAGCTGTAAGAGGAACACTGTCACTCACTGACGACAGAAACTCATCTTTACAAAAGGACAAAGTGAAAATGTGAAAAATCCCGTTTTTATTAAAATGGAGCAAAATATCTGCTTCACATTGCAAACCAGAAAAAGGGGCAATGTAGGATTCCATGTCTGTACAAGTGGCAAAAAAATTAATTTTAACACACTGACTTTTAGACCCCTGCAGGAATGAAGTCCACTCTGAAGAAACGCTCCTGGTGGATTTACAGAAACCACCGGAGGGCCTTCATAAAGACTGACTCGAAGACTGCATGTATCTGACAGAATTTAGGTGTTTGGCTGAGCACAAGAAAACATGCTCATCTACTACAGCCAGTTTGGTACAAATAATACTCAAAATTGTTACTGCTAGAAGAGGAACAAATCAAAAAAAGATCTAGAATCGCTTCCTCTTGAGGATTTCTGGCTTCCAGTTGACTGGGTGGCTTTCTTCCGTCTGTAAGACAGAAAACAGATGATAAAACATGATAAAAATCATCTATCTGCCCACCATGAAAGCAACAAGAACATCTGATGATTGCACTTACAGCTGTGTCGTCCTCCTTGTAAACTTTAATAGTCTTGTCAGCCTCAGCTGTGATCAGTCTGCTCTCAGAGTTATCAAACACACAGGCAAAGATTCCAGACTCGCTGTCCAGAGATCCCGGCTGCACAGCTGCATGGATGCGCTGGAAGTTGTAGCCTGTCCTCCAGTCCCACATGTGGATGGTTCCATTGTCGGCTACAGGGGAAATAGAAATTTGTCATGAATCCATTACACAGAGCACGTAAATAAGAAAAAACAAACAATGACATTAGTGATCATCACCTCCAGAAACCAAGACGCCGTCAGAGTTAACAGCCAGCGTGTTGATAATGGCGTTATGACCGGACAGATTCTGGATAAAGTTTCCATCTGGGAACATCCACTGTTTGATGTTGTCAGCAGAACCAGAAGCAAATGTGTATCTGTAAATGAAAGGAAATAAAATTATTTCAGAATCCCCTCTTCACATGACAGCTTGTTTGAATTTTTATTTTTTATTGCTGAGCAGCTATTCATTCATACGACTAATTTTGCTCCCACACTCAACATCACACTGGCTACACACGAGGAGTCGACTTACTGCCTGGGGTGCAGCACCAGAGTTCGGACAGACTTCTTGTGGTTGGTCAATGTGGCTCTGGTTTTTCCAGCAATCAAATCCCACAGTCTGATGGTGGAATCGTGGCTGCCTGCAAATAGTTACAATTGTCAGGCTGGGAGTCTGCAGATCCAGAACTGTGGCAGAGCTCTGTATATTTACCTGTGATGATCTGTGGCTCTGCAGCTTGGCATCTGACTGTGGCCACAGTGTTGGTGTGTCCTGTTAGTGTGTGCACATTAGCTTTGGTCCTTATGTCCCACACCTGAGTGGACAGGATTGAAAAGCCATGTAGTCTAACCAACAAAAGCTCAGCTGCTTATATTTTAGCATTAATACCTATCCAACAAAGAGACAGGTTAAGTATATGCAGACTAGGCTCTCACCCGTGCTGTGGCATCTCTGCTGCACGTGACTAGCACGTCAATGGTTGGATGCAGATCTAGATCATACACAGCACTCAGATGCCCATGATAGTGCCTGATGACCTAAAAGACAGAAAAGTAGTAGCAAAAAATAGTAAAAAAAAAAAAAACAAAAAAAAAACTTTTTTTCTATCTTAAGCCTCCCATAACACACCTTGTTGTACTCAAGATCCCAACACTTGACTTGCTTGTCCTCTCCACAGGAGAAGAGGTAGGGGCTGCGACTGCTGACTGCCACGCCTCGCACCGTACTGATGTGTCCTGTCAGGGAGAGTTTCAGCTTCCCACTGGCCAGGTCCCAGATCTGTCAAAAACATTAGTCACATCTGGATTACATATCATTTCCAGGAAATGTCTCTAAGGTGACATCTGCAAGATCCAAAAGACAAAACATGCTATTGTGTATCTACGAGCAGCAGGTGAATCTATAACTGAAGTATAAAACAAGAGCCCTGCAATAACATACGTCTGTAGCCATGTTTTTATAACATGGTAAGATCATCTTTAACTGAATTAATTTAGCGTTACTGACCTTTATGGTTCTGTCAGCAGAACCTGTGACGAACCACTGATTGCCAGGCTCCACAGCGATAGACCTCACCCAGCCAAGGTGGCCACTAATGACCTATCAGATAAAACATTTTGCTGTTAAAAATGACACAACCATAATTAGAAAATATAGGAAACTCTCAATATAGTCTCAAAGTTAACATGATTTTACCCTAAACAGTTTCCACGGTGGGTGCCACTGGGGTTTGGGCATTGTTGGTGCTTTCCTTGTGAGTGCAGAGCTTCTGGTGCCACCTCCTTCCAATAATGACTAAAATAAAGACATTTTTCTTTTAATTGGTTCTATACTTTTCATCGACGGTAAGTCAACCACAAGCAGAATGTGTAGCGTACCAGAGCAGTTGACCTCTCTGCTCCAACAGGGAGTCGATGAATCTCAGCCACACTGGCTGCAGTGCGACTTGCATCCAATCTGAAGTGCAAAAGTTATGTATAAATTAGGAAAGCTCTAAAATAAATACCCAATCCCTGTAAACTGGAGCGGAAGACAACATTTTACCTTGCTTGTGAGGGTGGCAAAGCCACAGCCATGGAGTGGATTCCTGCCTCAGTAGGATTTCTGTGAATGGTTGTGTCAGCAGTCAATGCTACACCTGTATGTAAAACAAAACACTGGTATCATACTGGAATAACCTTAATGATGACAATGCAGCCTGAGTACATTAACATACTTACCAGGCCCAGAGGGGAAGGCGTGGGTCCCTGTGATCAGGTATTCTGGGTCATCTCCTAAAATCAAGAAACTACTTTAGACTATAACAATTTAACACTAGCACTAAGAGGACATGGCATTGCAGTGTTTCAGCCTCACCTGGCTGTGTGTAGCTCTGGTGGCCCGGCATGCTGCCTGGAATCAGTGAAACTCTGTCTTTTCCTTCCTTTAGCACAGGCATGTGTAAAACTGCACCATAGTCAGCTTTCAGCTTCACTCCCATCTTCAGTTTGTGGCTGTAAAACCAGGTAAATGAGAGGATGGAAAATCAACATTTGCTCTTCTTTTCCCTCTGTTTCTGTTCATCACCTTGACTAGTCAGGGCAGATTGCCTCCCACCCTGAGCGTGCAAGTTTCATTTTAGTTATTGTTATTGTCATTTTATTAATTGTTTAGCAGGACAATTTGGAATATTTAGACAGTTGATCAAGCTATACCTTTTTGTTTGAGCAAGTAAGGAAAAATTAATGAAAAGAAATTATGAAAGTGACCTTTCCGTAATTAATTAAATGTTTAAAATTGTTTTCATGTTGACGGGTAAGTGAAATACTGGATTATTACACTGCTGAAAACATTCAAGGAAATTATTCATTCAGATATATTCAAATTCCACAAGGTAGAAAACGGAAACACTTGAAGTTAACAAGTAAATGAGTAAAGTTTAAGTCAGTGGAGATTCACAGTCATCCAGGTGGAATAGTTAAAGTTGAGTGGAATAAAGATTAAGTTTTCACCAGGGAACTGGTTCAACATCATCATACTTTAACTGCGGTTAACGGAAGAAAATAACCAAGAAAGTGTAAACGTCGCAGCTAAATAAGTAAAACAAGCACATTTACCTTTCATCGTCCAGAGAAACTGATTTCGCTTGGTCGGACACAAACATGTCATGGGTTCTTTTCAAAGACCTGAAGACCAGCGTGTGGACCGAGTGCTTCTGGACGTCCTGTAGAAGCAAAGTGACTTCCATTACTAAGACATTAAAACAGCAAGATAGACGACTTCTATATGACAGATTAGCAAACGGACACCGCGACGTTGATCAGTCGGCTCCAGCAATTAGCCAGGCCCCGCTAACTATAACGCAGCTAGCACCTGAGCGGGAGAAAAGATCATTCACGAGCAAACTCATCAAACCGCTACTTACTTCCGTCATGGTGGCGATAAACACCCTAATGCAACGCTAAGATGACAATTATATTAATTTCTCTGAATATCGGCCTCGTCGCGAAGGAAGTTGAAGCACAAAAGTAAAAACATGAGCATCACATCCAAAGCACCGACGCTATGCTCCGGAAGTAAAAACCCAAACGTGCCTGTATTTCCTGGCGCTTGTTATTTGTTAGCGCCACCTCCCGGTCAGCAGATGTATTGCACCCCTATAAAAAAACTAGAACGCCTTTCTCCAGGATTTTGATTTCTAATAATTAACATGTGAAAAAAGTCAATTAATAAAGTAAAGATAGAATAACATCTGAGTCTGAAAAAACTAACCTGGATGTAAATAAAGACGTAAAAATGCAGATGCTGCAGCAGGCGGGTGAAGCTTCAGTCTTACAAAATACTAAGTGAACTATACTGATTTTTAAAATTAAAAATATGTTTATTGGGACTGTCCACTTACACATACAGTAGCCAGAGTTGAAGTGAAAATAAAGGCATAGTCCCTACTGTATATATTTAGTGGAAATCCCAATAACTCTCCTTTGAACAATCATTAGGTGGAGTTTCAACGGAATCTGAATCTGGGGCACAACATTAGCTCTAGAAAACATTTACTCTGCTGATATTTGGCTTTCCCTGTGGATCTGCATGTACCACAGATGAGCATCTTACCTCAAAGGGTATTCACCCCCTCTTAATTAGTATGCACAGGCCAAAGTTTGGTTTTCCAGCCTCGTGTACTAGACCATGTTGCCCAACAGAAAACATTGATCAATGATTACTCAGGCCCCCAAAAGACAAAAACTCTCCACACCTCGTCTCTGAAAGTGAGTCACACTTTAACGTATTGGTGCTATGACTAAACGTCGACAAAGCACATCTAAATATTCTTCTTCCAAACATTGCAAAAACATCTGTTGACTTTTGAGCGTGACGATGACGCGTGACGATTACGCACTAATGCATTTAACGTAACGTTTAACATTTTGACACAATCATTTCAAACAGACCACGTAGAGTTTGGACTCCATTATTGGCTGAGATGACTGTGATGACACGCAGGGACAAGTACGAGTGCACAATGCAGAAGTAAATAAACGGTCAAATGTGGGCGCAAACACACATGGAAACGGCAAGAGCAGCCAAGCAAACAAAGCAGGGACTTTACTAATTCTGAATAATCATGATATCATGAATATACACACAGTAATGCATAATGATGTGAAAACACGCCACGAAGTCTAAGAAACACAATAACATCCGTTTCATCATTCTCACTAAGGATAAAGTCGTGAGAGGTCCTGGAGGACGAGTGGCCTCAACAGGGCAAAGGTTTGGAACCACCGGGACGAAAACGTGATAGGATCGAAGCAGCTTCTACTAAGAACTGAATTAGGGATTAGAATGACTTTATTGAGTTTACTGTGAGTGGGTGAGAGCGTGTGTGAAACAACGACGTGTCCAGAACAGTTACTGTTAAAGTGAAGTTTATTTCACAGCTGTTGCATTACAAGCAGGTTTATGCAGTATTTCTGGTACCTTGGTTAAATACGGCCGAACCATTGAGGGTTTAGCAGAATCGTTTTAGATGCAATGACTGTGGATTGCAGCGTTTGAGTCCAAAGAATGTCCAATAGACACCTGGAGGGATTTGATTGGCTCTAATGTTTTTAAAGGGACGGAGCGGGTCACGGGCGCTTCCCGCGACGCTTCCTACACTCCCAGTCCACCAAACTCTTTGGTGCCGGCCTGCTGTCCGCTGCTCGCTGTGAGGCGGCTCAGGGGAATGAGCTTCATGGTGGTCTCCTTCAGGGAGTACCAGCGGTTGTGCCACGTGACCCAGATGATGCCGTTGTCGAAGCCATACTCACCCGCGTCCTTCTCCGTGTACTTGCCACCTGGGTGAAGAGAACACAGCCGGTGTGTAGCGGGCCCGGACCGGTACTGGCCTGGTTTTGATCATGGTCTTACCCTGGTAGTATCTGCCGTTCAGGTGTCCGGCGTGACACCGGTTCATCCACCAGCCCGAGCCGTCCTGCTGGGCGCAGTTGCCGTCGTACTTGTCGTTGTCCTTGTCGTAGGTGCTGAACTGCATGCCGTTGTGCGACGTGAAGAACTTGTCGCTGGGGTCGTCGCCGAAGTCGAAGCCGTCGAACGCGTCGCCGGCGTCGCCGCCGAAGTAGAAGCCGTAAGTCAGGCGGTACATGTCGGCCTCGGGTCCCACCCTGAACATGTTGTAGTCTGCATATCTGAGGGCAGGAAACCACAAAGAGCAGCGAGGGGTTGAGGCTTTGCATGAGTAGAACCTCATCACAGCTGTGTTTGATCATCAGGCGTGTGCGTCTGTCTACTTTTTGTTTCCCTCCCAGTCAACCAGCTCGATCCTCAGAACAGTGGGGATGTTGGAGCTGATGGTCAGCGCGTGGATCTTCTCCAAGCCAAGCCAGAACTCTGTGGTGTCGTCTGGGGAGAGGTACCCGAAGCCCTCCTTGTACTGGATCCAGTCCTTGTCGAACTTCACACTTCCATCACGTCTCTGCAGAAAGGAGTGATGAGAGTGACGATGAGAGGAGGAGGAGCTTCGCTACTTCTCATTGTTCACACCCATAATGAGCTCTAAAGCTTTCAGAACAGTTTTTCTTGTGTTCCACTTAGACTTATTCAAGCCAGAAACCTGATCCTACCCTCTGAATTACTGTGAAGCCACGTCCAAAGCTGTCGATCTCACAGTAGACCAGGAACTGCTCTTTGGCTTTGGCTGGCTTGATGTAGTACAGGCCGCTGGTTGTGGCTCCTTTGTTGGCAACATCCTGGCAGTCTAGTAAATGAATTTCATAATATGTAAAACACAAATATGAAAGATCCAAACTCAGTTTGTTGGACTGTTCTCTTCAAAATAAAGTTACAGCACGTTATGTCTGGACCCTGTTTACTTTGCAGTGATGCAGCATATTGATCTGACTAAACATTGAACAAGGACAAATGTCCAGATGAGGCAGGATTGAGAAAGCTCTTATGAAACAGGGTGGACCCGGGGGTCACAGCTACGCTTTGTCCTCTACCTGCTCCCGTCAGGGGCTGGATCTCCACCGCGTCTTTGCATGGCTCGCTGCACTTCTGCTGCAGCTGAAGCGAGAGCTGCTTCAGGTCGGCCATCCGCCGCTCGTTCTCGCTGATGATGTTCTCCAGTTCACTGCCAAGAGGAAAAGCGAGGGTTCTGTGAAAGCGATCAGTGGTTTCTCGTTGACATGAATACAAAGGCGCTAGAAAAGGAAAGGCACTAAAGCGGAGCTATTTTGTCAGTGTCCGCAGCAGGTCAATAGGAGGCTGATGTGTCGGTGAGGGGGGTGAGTGATCGATGCAAACTGTGTGGGCGAGGACGCTGGTGTGCGTTGACCTCAAGGTGTGGGCGGAAGGAAGAAAGTGCAGAATGAAAAAAGAACCAGTAAAAGGTGAAAAGCACGATGTTACACATAGAATCGTTCTATAGTAGAGTTAGTAAAGTGGTAAAGTAGTACGTAGTCAAGTGGAAGCATTACGTAACATCAGCGTAATGTCACAACAAGCAAGCAGTTGTCAACTCACAATATTTGCTCTCCCTGCGCAAAGATGGTGTTCTCGTACTGGCGGAACTCGTCCAATACGCTCGACGACTTTTTGTAGAACGATTCTGAAACAAAAAAGCTGGTTTCAGCACCTGCCTGATCTGAGGAGCACACGAGGAGGAGGCCGACGGGGCGTCACCTTGCAGGGCGCTCTTCTGATGGGAAACCGCAGAGTCCTTCATAACCACCACCGTGTTCTCGGTCCCCTGGGTCAAATTGGCAACAGATTCCAGCTCCTTTATCAAATAGTCCAGCTCCTTAGTGACTGAGGGCGTGTACCTCAGCATGTAATCAGCCACTCCGCACGTCGTGGGACAATACTTTCCCTGGATGCAAACAGAATACAGGCGATAATGAGCCCGTGCACTGGCCACACGGCGGAACAGCACGAAGTCACCATTTACTCACGAAGCCGTCGTTTAAGGTGCATGAAGTGGTGCTGTCTCCTCTGCTTTGCTGCGAACACAGAATAAAAGACACTTGTTGAGACTCGTGGGAGCAGCGTGAGGCGAAGCTCTGCCTTCGGGCCACTCACCGCGGATGTGAAGGAACAAAGTAAGAGGAGCCCTCCTGCTGCTGCCAGAAGCGATGGAGCCATGGTGCTGCGGCCGCCGGCTGTCGTCTGGTCTCCGTGAAGTGAATGAGGAGCAGCGCAGCGCTGTTGGATATTTATCCCAACGAGGCATCAGTTCACCGTGTGATAAGGGGGTCCGTGTGTCAACATCCCACTTGGAACAGAGCTGTGACTCATGCGCTCAGCCTCGGGTCAATCATTTCTCAGACGGGCCAGGTCTGTGACTGACAGCTGGAGCTGAGCTATCAGAGCGCAGCATCTGCCACTGCTCGACCATAATGATGACACATCAAGTCTGACAGACCGTGACTCAGGACTCACGGACTTTGTTTGTTCGAGCTCCTCGAGCTTGGACTGACGGTAACTTGAAGCGGGAAAGGGGCTTATTTACTGTATCATGTTCTTGCAAAACCAGCAGCAACAGCAACTTTGTGAAATAGTTTAGCAAAAGAGTGAGTCAGAGTGATCTTCTGCATAGAAACATTTAAATGTCCTGCATTATAAATCTGAATTAAAAGAAAACTGCACCAACTTTTAATGGGGGTCAACCAAAATGATATTCGGTAGTATGTAGGAATAAATAAATAAATAAACACTTAGATTCCTAAGAGAAATTATCATTCATTCCTTCTCCAACACACCCTGATGTATCATTTTCTGTGGGATCAAAACCTATAACTAGTGCTTCCTGGTTTTCAGGCTGAGGGGGCGGGGCCATGATATGAGGGGGCGGGGCCAGGCTTCTGGAGCGCAACTGCTCGGTCCGCCATTGTTTTTCATCGCATATGCGTACAGCACTAATTTTCAATGGCCGAATGTCCCGCTGAAGATTATTTAGAAGTCAGCGACAGCGAGTATTTGAATAAAGACATTGTTTTTAAGTTGTTCAGCTGCTTTTTATTTTGAATCAATGCAGACAGTTGTTAGAAAGCCACAGATTCTTCATTTAGCCAAAAACCCTCTTCTTTACTTCATCTGCTGTTAGTGGCTGTAAAAACAAGACGGCGGTCCCTTCCAAGAGTCTCCGTGACAATACGTGACCGGCAGATATTACCTACAAAAGGATGAAATTAATTCTTTTATTATTATTAGGGTTGCTGTTAGCCAAGCTAACACACAGGCTAACGTTAGCCACGTAAGCTAATGCTATCCCCGACAGTCCCCAACACGAGAAGCAGCAGCTCCCAACTGTGCTCAAACTTCACAGCGTGAGCTAAACTAAATAAACGGTAGAATATATTACTCACTCAGTGCTCATTCCACCATTCTGTCACGGCTGTTTATTTTGGTTTGTCCATGGTCTTCTGAAGCTCGCTTGCTTGCATGACAGCCTGACACAAGTAGCAGCTCTTAACTTTACTCAAACTTCACAGCGCAGGTTAAAACAATAAAAGGTCGAATAGAATTCTTCCTGGTGCTCATTCGACCGTTCGACAGCGGTGAAATTCAGCACAAGGATATTCCGTTGTTCACATCAGCGTGTGGTGACCCTGCCCCCTCTCAGCAGGGCCCTGCCCCCTCGCAGTCTGGCCCCGCCCCCTCTCAGCCTGACCGTTGCTGGGGCAGGTACAGGTACAGAGAAAACCAGGAAGCGCTAGTTGCAGTTTTTGAGCCCACGGCAAAACCTATGCTGAGGTGTCTTGTCGGAGTAATAAATGATAACTTCTCTACATAGAAATTATGGAGCAATCTGAGTGTCTTTCATTCTTAAATATTACCCAAGGTCGTTTTGGTCAACCCTTATTGAAAATCTGTGAAGTTTTGAAGGTGGAGTTGTTCACTATTCCTCACCTTCCCCCTTCTGCTGGCCTCAGTACAAACATTGTCTCTATATAATAAGATGCAACTCATTTGTCTTCTTTAATCTACTAGTTAAAGAAGACAAATGAGTCTTGGGTTGAGCTGTCTGCTTTGGTGGCGGTTTCTCATGTGTTCGTGCACATGCAGCCTTTTGTTTGTCAAAGGGGCATTAGTGATCTTCATCCTCTAGTCTGCAGGGAAAATGTGATTTTCTCAGAAGACAAAGCTGCTGTTTTTTACCGGCTTTATTTGCAGGAAGCACGTGTGCGGCGGAGCCGGCGCCGACCAAACCTGGGCCAACTCCTTTGGCACAAGACAAATCGATAGAAAGGGCGGAGGATTCAACCGTGCACAGAACAGCAGCAGGGGAAAACAATGATTATAGTATTAAAGCCGCAAAGCAAACCATACACCCAAGGATCAGAGCGGCTGCGGAGCTGTTTGTCCCATAAACAAGTAAAGTCAACTCTGTTTCCCAAGTGCTGCTCGTTTCATGTTGCTTTCCCTGTTTTGGGTCGCACTTCTAAAAAACCACCTCTTCTCAATTCACAGATGAGGGTGAGGCTTCTTTTAGACACTCTAACTGAATCCAGACAGCGATTTGATGACCTCTCAGGAGGAAACGTGAGATGTAGGATGCACACTTTGAAATGGATATGGGTGCCGATAATGATCTTTACACCTCTTATTACATCACAACAAGCAGTAAAGCTCCATGTGTGTTGATATTAGATGATATATTTGCCTCTGTTACACCCTGCTGACCTGAGAGTGACCCAAACAAACTGGTCTCCTTGAGCTGAGACAATAGGTCTGAAAGGTATTTGGACAGAGACGTCTATAAAAAGAATAATTGTTTTATACTTTACAGCAGCCGACTTCAGCTGCTGCTCATCTTTGGAAGCTGTGTACAAAGGAAAAATGATACAAATCTGTCAAACTACCAAGTGTTGGACCATACATTCATGTGTTAATTCTACTGGAACACATTAGCATCCTATGGGAGCGAGTCAGCCAGTAGTCAGCTTAGGCTTTAAGTGTAAAGAACAACATGAGCATAAGCAGGTTTTAGGTACAGCGGTGCGTTCGGGTGCGTTCCGATCCAGCGTAAATCTCTGTTGCGGCCCCACATGGGCCACTTAGCCGGTTCCTACATATCGGCACAATAAGTCCATCACTTACTGTACAGGACAAGTGTGGACGTATATATTGAGTTTGTAATTACTGAGCTACTAAGCAACTAAATGAGCCTGATGCAGTCTGCTGCTCTTTGCATTAGCTCCACTATAAACACAGTTTATAGCAGTGTTTAGTTTGTCACGCTCGGTTTAATGTGGGTGATTTTGGTGCAGCTTCTGACATCTGTGCGTTGACGCTAATGTCACGTCTCTCCTGATACAGATCTAAAGCATTTCAAAATAAATGACTGTCAATCACAGGCCCTTCAATGCTGTGACCCCTCCTGTCGTTCACCTGGAGGAGCAGGTGTAGCGTGAACCATTAAACTCAACGGTTCAGTTACGGCACTTCGCAAAGAGCAATGAAACAAGCACCTCATGCATTTACCTTTTATCACCCACTGTTTCTAGGTTAGTTTGAGCTCCGTGCTGAATGTCCACAGAATACCTGCTTTGTGGATCAGACCGGTGACCCCGCTCAGCTGGCCTCGTTTACATGGGTACCAGAACAGTAAGCTCTAAGTTTTCTTCTAGGTCAGAGGAGAAGCATGTAAATAACAACTCCAGAGTTATGCAAACTGGGTCAGAGCAATGCTTCCCTCCCCAACGCAGACCGTGAAGCAGCCAGACCGTGTTTTTAGGGCCGATCCTGGAACGATGATGGGACGGAACAGGCCGACCTCGACGTGTCGTCTGGAGAGTAAGAGGCTTAAAAGTCTGGTTAGAAATTAGGCTCACAAAGTAGCAGAGTATCAGAAATATGTAAGTTAAGTTGAAAGGTTCACAAACACAGAAATGAATATGATGAACGTCATCTACGTTCTAGCTTATGGAGGAACATTTGATCTCTATGACCTTTTATACTTTTACTAAGTAGTGAAAGTAGTAGTAGTTTTGTGGTATACTTAATAGTGTATTTTTACTACTATGTAATTTGACTGGAATCTTTCTGTAAATCAGTCTGCTATAGGATCATAAAGCTTGTGTTATAGTGTCTCTCAAAGTCCAGGTTTTTCATCGCATGTGGTCAAATGAGTTAAAATGACCTAACATTACTTTGCAGCTAATTCCCTCTGCGCTTGATTCGTATTAAATCTAAGTGGTTTATTGAAAAGCGCTGGGATAAATACACAAGATGCAGAAGGGGCCCACGGAAGCCAAGGCGCACGTGCGGAGGGTCACCGGTGGCCAATCAAGTCGGCAGGATTTCGTTGGCGCTTTCTCTCCTCGCGCGGCCGCTGCGGATAAAAGGCTCGTTCCTCCAACGCACCCTCAGACCTCCGAGCGACAAACCAGCGCCACGATGCTGCAGCTCCTGACCTTCCTGGTGGAGAAGCTCTCGCTTCTCTCCAACTTCCACCTGCTGGAGCTCAGCTGGTGCGGCGCACCGGAGCGAGACGCGCAGCGCGGCGCGCCCGCGCCTTTCCGCCGCGGGGACGTGCTGCGCGTGCCGAGGAGCATCTTCACCCACTACGGCATCTACTTAGGCGGCAACAAGGTCGCGCACATGATGCCCGACATCCTGCCCGTGCTCACGAGCGACCGGAAGCGCATCAGCTCGGTCATAACCAACAAGAGGCTCATCCTCGGCTGCATCTACAGGCGCGCGACGGTGCGCGTCGACACGCTGGACCACTTCGCGTACGGCGCACGAGCGGAGGTGAGCCGTGAGTATAAGAAGAGGAACGGGCAGACGTTTCGCAACGAAGACGTGGCCAGGAGAGCGGAGAAGCTGGTGGGGGAGACCCCGTACAGCCTGCTGTGGAATAACTGCGAGCACTTTGTGACCTACTGCAAGTACGGGTGTGCCAGGAGCCGGCAAACCGACGAGGTGCGGCCCCCAACACTGTCTAGATCAGACTATACAAAATGTTTGGGTCAAATGTAATTGCAAGTGCAATTAACGCTGCTTGTCTCCTCTGCAGTTCTGCGGTGGCCTGAAATCAGTCATCAGAGACACACGCAGCATCATCGCGGCTGGACTGCTGGGGACCTGCTCCGTGGTCTACTTCGGCGCGGTGCCCTGGACTACACTACCCACAATCCTTATCCCCTTCACTCTGTGGATGGCTGGTTAAAGGAGAGGGACACAGACTGACAGAAGCTCACAGGTTCACTGCGATGTGACTTGTAATCATGTTCATTGTGTGATTAAATATGAGGAGTAGTTTTATTACTAGAAGAATATTTCAGTGTGTATATATATGTTTTAAATGTAGTGTACAATTTTGTAAATATATGTGCAATAAATGCAATAAACATTTTATTTAATTGTGCGTGTGTGTGATTATATTATATTATATTATATTATATTATATTATATTATATTATATTATATTATATTATATTATATTATATTATATTATATTATATGTTTGTTTACTAATTAGAGCTTATCCATTCATCTTAAACGGAGACTTGAACTAGTTGCCAACACAGACTTCCAATTAGGCAACTTGACCCAAATACCTGGAACAAAGCCTGAGATTCAAGTCCAGCCTCTCACAGTGATTAGGGAAAGCTCCCTTATTCCAGTTAAATCACACTCTATAGGTTGACCAATGGCTAATCCTCCGTAGCTAACCGCCGTAGCTCCTCCCGCTCCCTCAGGAATAAAACGCTCAGGTGCCAGGCTCCGCTGCAGTTCGCCACCATGTTCCTCTGGCAGCTTCTCAGCGTTCTCTTCGTAGGTTCCAAAAAGCAGCAGAAGCCTAAATATGAGCTTTCCCGGTACAAGCGAGGCGACCTGCTGGAAGTTCCCCGGACGTTATTCACCCACTTCGGCATTTATTTGGGCGACGACCGCGTGGCTCACCTCATCCCAGACATCCTGCCCGCCGTCTCCAGGAACAAAGGCGCCATAGCCAAGATGGTGACGAACCAGCGCCTGCTGCTGGGGGTCATCTCCAAGGTCGCCAGCGTCAGAGTGGACTCCGTGGCAGACTTCGCCTACGGCTCCGACGTCCTGGTCAACCACACGGACAAAGTGATCAAGCGGCCCCCGCTGGACGGGGACGAGGTGGCGCGAAGGGCCGAGAAGCTCCTGGGGTCGGTGACCTACAGTCTGCTGTGGTACAACTGCGAGCACTACGTGATGTACTGCAGATACGGCGTGGCCATCAGCTACCAGACCTACCAGGTACAGTGGCTGAGCCCCATGTGTGACTGAACATATAAAAAGAGAAGGCTTTTTTAATCTACAACAGATTTGTCGTATCGTTGTCTTAGCGTAGTTTGGAGAAATAAATGGTACTTTTGAATATCAGATGCGTTAAAGTCATTTTGTTTTCCACTGACTGCGCGAGAACAGGTACAATCTTGTGTTTGTGTTTCAAAGACTCGTGTCTCTTATCCTGAGGAATGCTGCATTAGCGCGGTCACATGCAGCGCCGCAGGTTTCACCAGTGGAGTGTTTCACACGTCCGTGGACTCGGTGGTAAACTGATTACTACGTCCAGACTTGCTTGTTAGGCAACGTTGGTCCGACGGAAGCTGCTCGATGCCACAGGGATATTTCCCAGTGAGCGGCTGCTTCGGCGCCCAGCGCTTTGGCCCAGCGGCTCCGTCTGCCGCGTTGACGCTCCTCCTCCTCTCTCCACAGTTCTGCACCGCGGTCCGGAGGGTCGTCTTCAGCAGGACGAGCGCCTTCCTGACGGCGCTGGGCGGCGTGGGAGCGCTGCTGTGCGCGGGCTGTGCCACGCCGCTGGCGCTCGCGTGCACGCTGCTCGTCTCCTTCACCGTCTGGATGGCGGCCTGACGGCCTTCGACGCGCCGTTCAGCTCCGAGACTAAATGCACCAGGATCTTCTCTCTCTGTCTAAATCAGTCTGTTATTCATCATTAATCTCTTTTAAGAACAGCAGCTTATAAATTATGAATGGACTTAAAGTGCAGCACAGTGGCCGAACAAGAACCGGGACAACAATGTGACGATAAAGGAGAAACAACACACGTACTGCGCAGAAGCTTCACTGTTTTTATCTTTGTAGTCTTCATCATCTTCAATCTCAAGACAACATTCATCATATGTGAATTATGGGACCATAGTAAACTCCAGGGTTCGAATGTGCCACAGGCCACAAACAGTCCAGGTTAACGTTAGTGACTCGTTAGTGCAGACAGTGTTGCAGCCTCATGTCATAGCACAGTGATAGTAGTTATAGCCACAGCATGGTTCCTAAATCTTTGTACAGAGCCCCCGAAAGGACATGGAGGAAAAGAAATTTGCTGAACTAGGAATGATATTATTATTGCGAGATCTTGCAACAGTTCATAAAAAGTCACACAATAGTGAAGTAGTGAAGAACGGAAATTAAATGAATTAAAGTGTAAGAATCTAAGTTTGATTTCTAAATAATTTACACCATTGAAACAGATAATGGTTATATGAAGCTCACTGTATGTACGTCTTGATAATCATACTGCCTTGACTGTGTGTTGATGCTGTTTGATGACCTGTCCAGGGATGATGACATCATCATCATCATGACGTTGTGTGGATTTATGAGACAAACCCCTGTAAAAAGCTGGAACTACTGTATGTTGCTTTTTGTGCACGGTGTAACACACAATCACAGACCAAGTGTAGAGAACATGGCTCCACGTGATGTTCGACATTATTTAAGAAGAACGTACACAACACGATGAACCGGCAGCGTCTCACTCCCCCCTTCATTCAGCTCGCTGGGATTAATGTAACATGATTCATATGCAGGAAGGCCACTGCTCAGCACAAGCACTAATCAGGAGGAGATCTGAGGTCTGACACGTCTCCAGGATAAATGTGACCGACTGGTTACCAGCGTGAGCAGGGTGGGTTTCAACTCCCAATAACACGTGTACTCGGGCTAAATTAAAAGTACTTTGATTAATCGCTCGATTAAGCGACAATAAACCACTGGGGCCACATTAGTTTGGCGAAATAATCAATAAACCTTTAAATTTACCTTGATTAAAATCGAATGTTGATGCTTCATGTAGATGTGGATTCCGTCCGCGGTGCCTTTAGTACAGGAGGTCAAACGGCGTTTTTTACGTGACTGTAATGAAAAGTTTGCTTGTTTGACCGCTTGATCGTGGCCTCGTGCACGAGAGCGCGCGACGCTCGCTCGATAGTTTTATTGAATCGGCCGTGATGAAACGCCGCCGCCGTTCAGACTCCGTGCAGCTCGGAATGTTAATGTCCGTGCGGCTCACGGTGATGGATGTCCCCGCTGCGCGCACACACGCAGCCGTGGAAGCTGCTGCGGGTTTCCACGCACACGCCGGTCACGTGGCTTTCGTCTGGAGCGGGTCCTGTTTGGACAAAGGGGCTCATAAGTCATTCAGTCGACGCTGTCGCGTTCACTTAGTGCCGCGGTTCACTTCTAATTTACAGACGACCGTCATTAGGATGAAATAGGATCAATAAAGCTTTGAGCTAAAAGCAAAGGGATGAAGTCACTGGGAAACTATCTATACGTTGAGAGGGGGTGAAGATGTGCTCTAATGCTGGTTTTTCATGAAATGTCTTCTTCATCCACTGACGGTTGCCTTTGAACGAAGCAAAAACCGTTATGCTGAATGTTTCTGCAGTTTATGGTTATTTAACAAATAAAGACAAGCGCAAATAGAAGCCAATGTTATCGATATTTATCGAATAAACATGATGTGCTGTCCCTCAGCGTTTTCATGAATATTTGGGATTGATTCTGATGCATCGCTGACATGGAGCCAAAGAGCCTGACTTTGGGTCGGACACCAGACACTAAACTGTTTTCATTAACAGTGAGCAGAGTCAGTAAAGCTTCAGAATTTTACCGTAAAATGGTTCGCTTTCATCAAAACTATTCAGTTACATAAATGTCCAGTCATTGTCGGTGCTCTAAACTATATCAATTATTTTGTTGATTTTATCTGCCATTATTTCTGACATCACTGTGAATTAGATTTGGCTTAATTGAACACTGTCTGTGGCCTGGTTTAGTGTTCATGCTACTGATTTGTGACACGCACTGAGATAATTAATTGGTGGTGCAACCTATGACGTAAGAAGTAATGTAAAGTATACATTTTTAATTTATAGTTTAGTAATATAAGTAATTATAATTATATAACAGTAATGCTCCAGCAGACTCTGCTTTGATAATAAAATATTTAAGGAAATAATGAGTCATAATTAAACATAAACGCTGTGTGTTGGTGATTTAGCGAGCTGAACGTCATGTAGACGCATTCTCTGTATTATGTGATTCCAGCAGGAGCCGACGCGTGGACGCAGAGACCGGTGCGCGGACACGACCCGCTGGGAGGTAAAATGTGAGGCTGCCGCTCGGGGGAGGACGCGTTTCCTCCTCCCTCCTCCATCCCTCGCTCTCACACAGCGCAGGTAACGCGCCTTCACCGCCACCAGCGCGCACTGGCACGCGTCGCGCGCAGCTTTCTCCGGCGAAGGAAGGAATTCGCTGTTGTTTTATGCGAGGGATTAAATGCATGTTTCCTTCATTTGGGCCAAACAACGGGGGGTTTACGGCGGCCACTGAACTTTTGTGCGGAATCGAAAGATCTCTGTCTGAGGTGAGTGGGTGAAGATTGTTGTTCTTGCGTTTGATCATTTGGTTCGCACGGTTTCTAGCGTTTATTGTTAAATGTCTTTATTAATGTTAGGTCAATTTTAGTGCGTTTACCCCTGTAATTACCACGGTTGATAATAATACTGGCAAATACGAAACTGACACAGTCCTGAGTTCAACAAGTTGTCCGTAACGGTGTGATAGTGATCGTCAGTACAGCTGTGACTTGACGCGTCCAGTCTTCAGCTTTTTTATTAGTTGACACGTGTTCATTGTGTGTGGTTGACCTTTAAAGGCTGAAATCCCTTCACATAAATTCAAGTAAAGAATCACATCCATGCATTGTTGGTGGTTTTCTAGGCGCGTCCCCCACAAACACAAGCCCAGCGGCTCCAACCCTCCGCTGCCCCATGGGAAGCGTTCGCCATGGCCTCAGCGGATCAGCTCAACGCCACCCACGTGGAGTATTCCCTGCTCCGGCTCAAAGCGTCCAACTGCTGCTCGGTGAGCGCCGAGAACCCCCTGACGCTGGAGGACAGCACCAAGCTGCTGGGCGTCCGGGTGGTGCTCATCCTCGCCTACAGCACCATCATATTCTTCGGCGTCGTCGGGAACTCTCTGGTGATCTACGTGGTCCACGCGTTTAAGAACCTCCGCACTGTCACCAACTTCTTCATCGTGAACCTGGCCGTGGCCGACCTGCTGGTCAACACGCTGTGCCTGCCCTTCACGCTCACCTACACGCTGTACGGCGAGTGGAAGTTCGGCCGCGCGCTGTGCTTCGCGCTGCCGTGCGCGCAGGGCACCGCCGTGCACGTGTCCACCGTCACGCTCACCATCATCGCCCTGGACCGCCACCGCAGCATCGTCCACCACACGGAGACCAAGATGTCCAAGGACGCGTGCGCGGCGGTCATCGCGGTCACGTGGGTGGTGAGCGCCCTGCTCGCCAGCCCGCTCGCCGTCTTCCGGGAGTACGGCACGTTCGACCTGTCCCCGGACGAGTCCATCCAGGTGTGCGCGGAGAAGTGGCCCGGCGGCTCCATGAACGGGAGCATCTACAGCGCGTCGATGCTGCTCATCCAGTACGGCCTCCCGCTGGCCGTCATCTCCGTCGCGTACATCCGCATCTGGCGCAAACTGAGGCGCCGCGTGGCGCGCGGCGGCCGCAGCGACCGCGACCGGCGCCGCGGGAAGACGACGAAGATGCTGCTCACCATGGTGGTGGTGTTCGCCGTCAGCTGGCTGCCCTTCCACGCCTTCCAGCTGGCGGTGGACACCAACAGCGCCGTGCCGGACATGAGCGACTTCAAGCTGCTCTTCACCGTCTTCCACGTCGTGGCCATGTGCTCCACGTTCGTCAACCCCATCCTGTACGGCTGGATGAACAGCAACTACCGGGCGGCCTTCCTGTCGGTGTGCCGCTGCCACAGGGGCCTCGCAGGCGCACGGAACGCGGAGCGCCGGGTTTGCGTGGACGGCAAGTCCACAAATGTTTAAAAGGGGCCGGTGGCGCTGACGTCATACATGAAAGCGTGAAATGCGCACAACTAACACGCATGGACTCAAGTAATAAAACACTTCTAACACAAACCTCATCCTCCTTTATAATGACGTCACTGCCGCTGCATCTGACGTAATGAAGGAGTTGTAGAGGCTTGATGTGATACTGAAACTTCACAGCAGCAAAAGCATAGCAAAGTATAGTTATTATACTATACTTTGCTATGTGAACTAATAAAGAAACGCTGTAATGATGTCTCCCATAATATGCAAATGTTGCATATTATGGTGTCTCCCATAATATGCAAATTATTAAGCGTGCTTGTATAAAACCAAATAACACAAATGACGTCATACATCTCCAGTAACCCACGTGTGAGCTGTTTTCCCCGTCGCTGACGCCGCGGGAGGCGGACGTCCGCGAGCGCAGCAGGAAAGCGGAGCGCTCGTTCTCGTCAGCCTTTGTTCTCGCCGAGCGTCTAATCGGCCCTCGCTGCAACGCTGATTACGCCGGCGCTCACGCGCCAAGCGCGCTTCCTGTTGTTGTTGGGTTGGCTCCACGTGTACGTGGGGAGCCGAGGGACTGGGGCATTAGGAGCCCACTCAGGGTGGATCCGTCGCTAAATCAATAAATGTTTCCTTGACTGATGTCGTGCAGCAGCTGTAGCGGTCGCGTCCTCGAGTGGAGGAGAGTAAAAGAAACTCTGAATCTAATGACGTTCATCCTTGTTAGATTAGCGTTCATAACTAAAATAGCTTTTTTGACCTCCCTTAAATTTCCTCAATATGCATCAACATCTGATTTTCTAAAGTTGTATAGATTTCGCTATGAAGCTCATGAAGTGAAGCCACTTTAGTTAATGCTGCCTCCCACCTTAGTCTGTTTTAATGGGATGTTGAGGCCACAGCAAAAAAGATGAGCTGAATCCAAAA